>NC_066568.1:5367717-5370217 GCF_024679095.1 Eriocheir sinensis
TTCTACTATTACTGCTGCTACTACTACTATTTACATCTAGTACTACCTTAAATCTCCTGCTACTACTGTTACTACTACTGATTCTCCTACTGCTGTTTATTACTACTGTTACTACTACTACTGCTACTACTACTACTACTACTACTACTACTACTACTACTACTTTCTCTCTCTCTCTCTCTCTCTCTCTCTCTCTCTCTCTCTCTCTCTCTCTCTCTCTCTCTCTCTCTCTCTCTCCCGGACCTAACATACCGTTACCATGACTACTCTTCCCTCCCTCACTCCCCCCTCTCCCCCTCACTCCCTCCCTCCAACTCTCGTAACCATGTTCATCTTCCTCATACAAGTTCTCTCTCTCTCTCTCTCTCTCTCTCTCTCTCTCTCTCTCTCTCTCTCTCTCTCTCTCTCTCTCTCTCTCATGTAGTTATTCTGATATGATTTTTTCCCTTTTATTTTCTTCCTTCAAGTCATCTTCTTCTTCCTTTTCCTCCTCCTCCTCCTCCTCCTCCTCCTCCTCCTCCTCCGTCATCTCTCGCATCACCTGTTATCTCTTCTTCCTCTTCCTCCTCCTTTCCCTCCCTGTCTTCCGTTTCCACCTCAAACTTTTCTTTCCCTATTTCTTTTTCAACTTTTCCCATTTCCACTGAAACCACAACTTCTTCTTAATCTTCTTCACTTTCTTCTTCTCTTCTTCTTCTTCTTCTTCTTCTTCTTCTTCTTCTTCTTCTTCTTCTTCTTTTTCCTCTTCTTCATAGACCCAACTTCTTCACTTTTTCTTCTTCCCACTTTTTATATTCCATCAAAACCTCCTCCTTTTCCTCTTCCTCTTCCTCCTCCTCCTACTCATTTCCTTCCTCCTCCTCCTTTCCCATCATTCTCTTCTTTATTTTCTTTCTTCTCTTCCTATTCTTCGCCCCACGTCTTCACTTTTTCTTCCTTCCACTTTTTATATTCCATCAAAACCTCCTCCTCCTCCTCTTACTCTTACTCTTCCTCCTCCTCCTCCTCTTCCTTCTCACAAAGCCTATACAAAGTCTTTAAGCCCAATACATTTACGGCATTACAAACAACCCCCTTCCCCCCCTTCCCCCTCCCCCCCACACTTCCTCACCAAAACCCGGCTTGTCACGAACGCTCCGCTGGATTTTAAAAGGAGGATTTAATCGTGTCGAGATGGTGTTGAGAGATTTATTTTATTTATCTTTTGTTGTGTGTGTATTTTTTCTCCCTCATTTTTTCCTAGACTTTTTTTATTTGTCGTTGAAGATTTGAGTCGTTCTTTCTTTTTCTTTATTTTTAACTTATTTTAATGTGATGTTGTCTTTGTTTTATAATTATTTTTGTTTATCTATTGTTACGTTGTTGCTGTTTCACTATTTTTTTCATGGGAATGTGATTATTTTTAAGTGTGTTTGTAAAAAAAATGTAATGAATAAAATTATGAAAGTTAGAAACACAGAAAACGATTAGAAAAAGAATGTACATAAGAGAAGAAAAAAGGAAGAAAAAGGGAGAAAGAAATGTAGTGAAATGAAGGAAAAAAAGTGAAAAATAAAGTGAATACAGGAAAGAAAAGAGAAACAATAAAATATACTAAAGAATGACTGAAGAAAGAAAAGTTAATAAAAAAAAGAAAAAAGAAAAGATGTGCAAATACATAAGAAGAAATGGAGAGAGAAGAGACAAATAAGAAAAAAGAGAAAAGAAAGGGAGAAGGGAAAACAAGTAAAGAAAAAAGGAAATAAGAAAAAAAAATATGACACTCAAGAAAAGAGGGAAAAGAAATACAGAAAAAACTACAGTAAGAAAACGAATAAAGGAAAAAGAAAACAGAAAGAGATTACTATTCGTCAAGAGAGAGAGAGAGAGAGAGAGAGAGAGAAATATGACTACCTTTTTTTTCTTTCATTTTTCTTTAGGAGACTAGACGGTCGCCCATTTTCTCTCTCTCTCTCTCTCTCTCTCTCTCTCTCTCTCTCTCTCTCTCTCTCTCTCTCTCTTCCTTTTTCCGACTTTCTTCAATCTCTCTTTTTCCTTCTCTCTTCTCTCCAGTCATTCTTTGCTTTTTCTCCTTCATCCTTTCAATTTATTTTCTCTCATTCCTTCCTGCCTTCCTCCATATAACTTTTTTCCTCCTCCTCCTCCTCCTCCTCCTCCTCCTCCTCCTCCTCCTAATCCTCTTCCTTCTCCTCTTATTTCTCTCTTTACTGTAAAATTTCCATGTCCCTTTCTTCCTTAAAGGTACATGGTGTTCTCTTCTAACTATTTCCTGCCAGCACGTTGCCGGAGGGAGAGGTGGGTGGGGAGGAGCCTTCATCTATTCTGTCCTGTCCTACCACACGTAGATTACTAGTAGTAGCGGTAGTAAACAGACACCCTCGCCATAGACCGACAGGTCTTCTGGTGTCTGTTCTTCCTATGTATTCCTATGTATTCCTCCTCCTCTCCATCTTTCCCAGTCCCTAACCCTCATTTCTTAATCCATTCTCTTTTCACTCTT
>NC_066568.1:5375217-5465217 GCF_024679095.1 Eriocheir sinensis
CTCACCTGGAATACCTGTGCGTCTCCAGGGAAACATTAATTAACTTAAAATCATAAAAAATTCCTCAATCAAATTAAATCTCAGGTATTTTATTATTATTATTATTATTAGTAGTAGTAGTAGTAGTAGTAGTAGTAGTAGTAGTAGTAGTAGTAGTATCAATATTATGATTATTGTTATTATTATTATTATTATTATTATTATTATTATTATTATTATTATTATTATTATTATTATTACTGGTGGTGGTGGTGTGTTTTTTGGAGAATATTTTGTTTTTGGAGAATATTCTCTCTCTCTCTCTCTCTCTCTCTCTCTCTCTCTCTCTCTCTCTCTCTCTAATCTTCCAGCTCCCTCCCTTCCTCCATCTCCTCTCTCCTCCTCCTCCTCCTCCTCCTCCTTCGTCCCTTCAGATATCGACTTCCTTCAATGGCTGACGGTGGATAAAGCGAAGAAAGGAGGGAGGGAGGGAGGGAAAGGGGGAAGGAGGGGGAGAGGGGGAGGTGTTAGCAACCCCCCCTCCCCCCTTCCCCCCCTCCACGTGTTTGCTCACAGTCTTTTGTCCGTCTATTGTTTTGTGTGATTGTGTGTGTGTGTGTGTGTGTGTGTGTGTGTGTGTGTGTTTGAGGTTAGAAGGAGGGAGGAAAGGAAGGGAAGGAGAAGGGAAGACAAGAAAATATGGAAGTAATAGAGAGAAAATATGAAGGAAAGGATGCAGGAAATGAAGAGAGAGAGAGAGAGAGAGAGAGAGAGAGAGAGAGAGAGAGAGAGAGAGAGAGAGAGAGAGAGAGAGAGAGAGAGAGAGAGAGAGAGAGAGAGAGGGGGGGGGGGGTCTCTTATCACCTTTACGCTCCATCGCCCACAACCTTTCCTCTCCCTCACTCTCCCTCTCTTTCTCTCCATTACTCCTCCCTTCCCTCCCTTCCTCCCTCCATGGCAGAGATAATAGGCAAACAAAGGACAAAACAGAGGAAAAACACATCAAACACGGCGCGTAAACAAAAACAAAAGGTCTAATAAACAGACAAGCAGGCAAAGAAAAGGGAAATAAAGAAAAGAAACACATTAAACGGAGAATAAACACAAATACAAGCAGGAGAGCACGAAAAACACACCAAACACAGAGATTAGCAAACATAGAAGCAAAACAAACAAGTACATAAGATTAAACATGGAAAAATAAACACACAGAGAAGCAGAGAATGTAAGAACTATAAACACACAAACAGGTAAACAGAAAATTAAACGAAATAAAAAGAATTAAACACAGACTAAACAACAAAAAAGCAGGAAAATCAATGAAAACAGATTAAACACGGCGAAAGAACAAACACAGAAGCAGGACAAACAAGAAAAAAACACATACAAACAGGAAAGCAGAAGGTTAACCAAGGAAAGAACATTAAACACAAGGAAAAAATACACACAAAACGCAAGAAAAAAGAAGGAAAAACACACTAATGAGAAAATAAACACACGTGACAGCAAGACAGACAAGGAAAAGATTCTTAAACTCGTCAAATAACACAGGGAAGCAGAAGTTAAACTAAAGGGAAAAAAACATCGAGCACACTGGATAAACACACACAAACACAGGAATACGAAATGAAAAAAAAGAACACATTTAATTATACAAATAGACACAAAGGTAAAGTGAGGGTAAGAAAACAGCAACAAACACATAAAACAGAGCAAAAAAAAAAAAGAACATATCCAGGCAAGAAGAACGTACAAAATTAAAAAAAATAAACACATTCAACACGACAAAAACACATTAACGCAGTAAGAAAAACACATTAACCACGACACACACACACACACACACACACACACACACACACACACACACACACACACACACACACACACACACACACATAAAGAGGCAAACGAAAAGCCAAATCCCACATAAATCCCACATAAACCACATCAGATAAACACACCCACACAGACACAGACAAACAAAAGGCTAAAAACATGACAAAACACAAATCAAACACACCTAATAAACACACACACACACGTAGAGGGTAAACAAACAAATAAACAGGAAGGTAAATAAACAACACAGCGGCGACATTCCACTGACGTGGAGATGTCTTAAGGCGACATTGTGAACGCGTCAAGACACCTTCGAAGTCATCCATCCAAGGCCTTTCCCCTCAATACTCTCTCACTTCATTAGCTAATGGAGGCCCGTCATTAACTCAGAGAAGGGAGGGAGGGAGAGGGAGGGAGAAGGTGGAGGAGAGAGAGAATAAGACCGGAGAGAGAAGGAGAGAAGGGGGTGGAGGTTGGAATAAGACAGACAGATAGGAAACGAAGGGATGAGAGAGAGAGAGAGAGAGAGAGAGAGAGAGAGAGAGAGAGAGAGAGAGAGAGAGAGAGAGAGAGAGAGAGAGAGAGTTAAAGAATGGTAAAGATGGTAAAGATAGAATAGAACAAATATAAGAAAACAGATAAAATAAATTGAGAGATACGATCAGACGAAAAGAAAGAAGACATGAATAAATAAGTAGAGAGATAGATAGATAAAGATAGATAGATATATAGAGATAGATGGATACAGAGAGAGAGAGAGAGAGAGAGAGAGAGAGAGAGAGAGAGAGAGAGAGAGAGAGAGAGAGAGAGAGAGAGAGAGAGAGAGAGAGAGAGAGAGAGAAGAGGAGGAGGTAGATAGCAAGCGGAAGGGGGATGAGAGAAAGGTAGAGGGAGACAGAGAAAGATAAAGGAGCAAGAGGATAAAGGAAGGAAGGAGGGGGAAGGGAATGCAAGGAGACAAAGGAACGGAAGAAGCCGGAGTAAATGAACAAATGGAGAGAGAGAGAGAGAGAGAGAGAGAGAGAGAGAGAGAGAGAGAGAGAGAGAGAGAGAGACGAATATTTTCACACTTTCCTTCAATATTCGATGGGAGAAGGAAGAGGAGGAGGAGGAGGAAGAAGGGATAGGGTGATAGAAGGAGTTACCGGCTTATCAGAGAGAGAGAGAGAGAGAGAGAGAGAGAGAGAGAGAACAAAAGAAAAATATGACAATACGTGGTTTTTGTGATGTGGTCTGAAAGAAGGAAGGGAGAAGGAGAGAAAGGGAGGGAGGGAGAGAAGGAAGGGAGGAAGGGGGAGAAGGAAGGCAAGAAAGGAAGGAGGGAGAAAGGGAGACCAAGACAGGGAGACATTTTCACACATAATCTCTCCGTATTTAGTAAAGGGGGGAGATGAGGATGAGGAGGAGGAGGAGGAAGAGGAGGTGGAGGAGAAGGGAGAGAAAAGCTGAATGGAGTGGTGTAGAGGGAGGAAAGAAGGGAGAGAAGAGGCTTAGAAGGAAGGGAAGGAGGAAGAAGGGAGGAAAGGCCTCAGTGGGGGGGGGGGGAGAGAGAGAGAGAGAGAGAGAGAGAGAGAGAGAGAGAGAGAGAGAGAGAGAGAGAGAGAGAGAGAGAGAGAGAGAGAGAGAGAGAGAATCAGCGTGTAAGGAAAAATATTTGTCGAATAAGCGATTTTCCTGCTTACACACACACACACACACACACACACACACACACACACACACACACACGCACACACACATATGGCTGCCTTACCTGTCATGAGGGATTTCAGAAGCGCGGCTGAAAAGAAAGAAAAAAAAGTTAATATTGGGTGAAAGTATTAAAGATCAACAACAACAACAACAACAACAACTCGCTCTCCCTCTCCCTCTCCCTCTCTCTCCCTCTCCCTCCCTCTCCCTCTCCCTCTACCTCTCTCTCTCTCCGACAAATTAACTTCTTATTGTGTGTTTTCAGAATTAATTAAACGCTTTCTCGCTCATCTTGAAGTGCTGTGAGGAACGAACCTCCTCCTCCTCTAACTCCACCTCCCCCTCTTATTTTACTACTCATCTTTATCTACTTTTTTTTCTTTTCCGCTTTCCAACTTTTTTTTTTCCTTTTTGCTTCTCTTCTTTCGATGCTTTACACTTTTCCACTTCATCACTCTTCTATCAATTTTTGTTTTACTCCTCCTCCTCCTCTTCTTTTTTTTCTGTTCATCTTCACATTCTTATTCTTTCTTTCTTCTGTTTCTCTCTTATCCATTTTTATTTATCTTTCTTTCTCTTTTTTTTTTATTTACTTTGCCTCTATTTCTTTCCTTTCCTTTCCTCATCCAATCACACGAACCCTTTCACCATTTTCTATATATATATATCCTCCTCCTCCTCCTTCTCCTCCTCCTCCTCCTCCTCTTCCTTCTCCTCCTCCTCCTCCTTCTCTTCCTCCCTCCGATTCAAAGGGCTGTCCTAAAAGGGTTGAAAGTACTCGATTTAACCAAGTTTTGCATTCCGTGTGTGTGTGTGTGTGTGTGTGTGTGTGTGTGAGGCCCCAAAGTTTCGGAGTGGAAGGAATGAAGCTTCGGATCCATAATAAGAGAGTAAATGAGCGTTTCACCAACTTTTACGAGAGAGAGAGAGAGAGAGAGAGAGAGAGAGAGAGAGAGAGAGAGAGAGAGAGAGAGAGAGAGAGAAATTCCAAATTCAATCCCTCGATCCATTTCTTTCTTCCCTTCTATTCCAGTCTCTTCTTTTATATAACTTCTATTTTTTTATCTTTTTTCTTATTTGGCGCGAGAGAGAGAGAGAGAGAGAGAGAGAGAGAGAGAGAGAGAGAGAGAGAGAGAGAGAGAGAGAGAGAGAGAGATTCCTAATTTAATCCCTCAATCCATTCCTTTCTTCGCTTCTATTCCAGTCTCTTCTTTAATATAACTTCTATTTTCTTATCTTTTTTTTTTTGGCGATAAAAAATACGATAAAAAGAAGGTTCTAATTCTAATGTCGGGTTCACGAGACGCGGGATTTAGGGTTCGAACACCTTTATGAGGCGAAAGTTTGAAGCCATGAGACGAAAAGAAAAAAATATATAATAAAAAAAATAATTAAAATGAAAATATATCGATTATGTAAAGAAATTGAAACTATTAAAACTAAAGTAGGAGAGAAAGGCTAGAAAAACAACCATTACTACAACCACTAATATGTTTCCACTAATAATAATAATAATAATAATAATAATAATAATAATAATAATAATAATAATAATAATAATAATACCTTTGGAAATAAAATAAAATAAAGAAGTAAGAAACGCGAGTCACTTCCTCATGAAAAGAAAAAAAATGGTGGAAGAGAAGAAGGAGGAGGAGGAGGAGGAGGAGGAGGAAGAGGAGGAGGAGGAGGAGGAGGAGGAGGAGGAGTGGAAGAAGAACAATGCAACAGTGGGTAGGTCTATTTATATTCAACAAGCGTTCTCTCTCTCTCTCTCTCTCTCTCTCACCCAAGGCGTTTACCCAATGGGAGGAAGAAAGACGTAAAGGACATGAGAGAGAGGGAGGGAGAGGGAGAGAGGAGGGAGGGAGGAGGGAGAGAGAGGGAGAGGAAGAAAGAGGGAGAGTGAGAGAGGGAGGTGAGAGGGAGAGTAAATCTGTCCCCAGTGTTAAGTGTTGGCGATCTCTCTCTCTCTCTCTCTTCTTAAGGATTCGTTCTTTATCCCTCTTCATCATTTTCCTCCTATCCTTCCCTCCTCTCAACCCTTCTCTCTTCTCTCCCTTCTCTCTCTTCTCTCCCTTTTTCCCTCCATTCCGTCTATCCTTTACATCCTATTTTTCTCTCCATCCATCCATCCCTTATATCCTTCCCTCCCTTTTTATTTTCCTTTTTTTCTCTCCTTGTACACTCTCTCTCTCTCTCTCTTAGCCTATCCCGTTTTATTTATAGTCTCCTTCTCTCCTCCTTCCTCCATCCCTCTTTCCTCCTCCTCCTCTCCACCCCTCTTCCTGAAACAAGACAAGGAGGAGTAGGAAGAGGAGGAGGAGGAGGAGGAGGAGAGAGCTATTTACGATGCAGAATGAATAAAGCCATGAATATAAAAATGAGAAAACAGGAAAATTTACATAAAAACAGGAAAATAACGGGAAAATGATAGGGAAAACATTTACTGCTATTATTATCATTATTATTATTATTATTATTATTGTTATTATTATTATTATTATTATTATGTAAAAAGTCAATCTTATTTTTTCTTCCCTTTTTATCTTTCGCTTTTTCGCCTTGAGGAAAAAGTGGCACCCTCCTCCTCCTCCTCCTCCTTCTTCTTCTTCTCCTCCTCCTCCTCCTCCTCCTCCTCCTCCTCCTCTACCCCTTCTCAATTCACTCTGATTTTCTCCCTATTTCACCAATTTCCTCTCTCTTCCTCCCTATCTCCCTCCCTCCCTCCTCCTCCTCACCTCATCACTGGAGAAAAGGAGGAAAAGAGGTGACGGAAAGGGTGATGTGTCTCCCCTTTCCTATCCCTTCCTCTCTCTCCCTCCCTCCCTTTCCCTCCATCTTCGGTAATCCAGTTAGTTAAGCTCGTCAGCCTAAACACGACCCCCTAGCCACTCCCCCCCCCCCCTCTCTCTCTCTCTCTCTCTCTCTCTCTCTCTCTCTCTCTCACGGGACAAGAATCCAAAACTTTTCTGTTCACCGACATGGAACCAAGAAATTCCTCCTCCTCCTCCTCCTCCTCCTCCTCCTCCTCCTCCTCCTCCTCCTCTCTCTCCTTCCATTTTCCTCCCCCTTTGAGTGGCTATGGAGGGTGTATGACGTTCCGAGGAGGAGGAGGAGGAGGAAGAGGAGGAGGAGACGGAACATAGGAACAGAGAAATACTACTGAGGAATAGGAGAAAGAGGAGGAGGAGGAGGAGGAGGAGGACGTTGACGGCTTCAGAAAATTGATCTTCAGTGGACCAAAAACCCATCTGTGTGTGTGTGTGTGTGTGTGTGTGTGTGTGTGTGTGTGAGAGAGAGAGAGAGAGAAAAGTAAAATTTCGGCGTCTCTCTCTCTCTCTCTCTCTCTCTCACACACACACACACACACACACACACACACACTCACACACACACACACACACACACCAAGAGAATTATCGACCCATCAAACCCAACACGTTCGAATCCCCTCTTCGACACAAGCTTCGAACCTTTGTAACGCCCATTCCGAAGCTCCAATCCCTTACTAATACTTTCTTAATCTCTTTCCTCTTCTTTCCCCTCTTTTCCCCTCTTTCCTACCCTTCCAATCCCTTCTAATCCACCTCTGATTCGGTTTAAGAGGTTCGGGTTCGGTGAGTTGGGTTTCGAAGCTTCGGTCAGCTGTCTTGATCCTCTTCGAATCCTGTTCCGGAATATGGTAGTGAAATTCGCGTCCTAATCTGATTATCGCATTTAGAAGAGGTTGTGATACGCGCGTCTTAGAGAGCGATCGAGCGAAAGAGAGAGAGAGAGAGAGAGAGAGAGAGAGAGAGAGAGAGAGAGAGAGAGAGAGAGAGAGAGAGAGAGAGAATATTGAATTAGGAAAGAAGGAAGAAAGGGAAGAGGAAGGAAAGGGGGAAGCAGGAAGTGAAGGAAAGGGAATAGAAGTAGTAGTAGTAGTAGTAGTAGTAGTCTCCCATTTTTTTTATTATTGTCATTATTATTTTAAGGACATTTTCGACAAGTTAGATGAAGAATGACAAAAGAAAAACGGCTGTATTACCACTACTATCATCATTACCATCATCATCATCATCATCATCACCATCACTATTCCTCCCCGTACCTGTCTTCCGCCCAGGTGATTCGATCGTTAATTAGGCATGCAGGTCACTGATTGGACAAAGGCTGAGGGAGGGAGGGAGGGAGGAAGAGGAAAGTGACAAGGGAGAGAAGGGTGAGAAATGGAGGAATGAAAGGGAGATGAGAATAAAGAGGATGATAGGAAGGGAGGAGAAGAGAACATGAGAGAAAAATAGAGGAAGGGAGAAGCGAACACACATTGGAGGAGAAAAAGAAGAGGAGGAGGAGGAGGAGGAAGGGATTGTAGGAAGGAGGCAATAAAGAAATAATCGCTCAAAATATCTCCTCCTCCTACTCTTCCTCCTCCTCCTTCTCCGCCTCCGCTTCCTCCTCCTCCTCCTCCCATCATCAGGTCAAACAAATGAAGAGCGAAACCGTGTTGCGCATATTAATTACTGTCCTTACCTGTCTTCCTCCTCCTCCTCCTCCTCTGTTTCCCCTCACCTGTGCTATGAATCCCCTTTCCTCTTCTCTTTTTCCTATTCTAACTTCTCATCTTCCTTCTCCTTCTCCTTACCCTCATCCCCATCCTCCATTTTTACCTCCTTTCCTTTGCCTTTCACTTTTCTTTATTCATTTTTACTGCTTCCTCGCATTTTTTACCTTACCTCCCTCCTCCTCCCTATAGAATATGCTATAGAAAAAGAAAGAGGAGGAGGAGGAGGAGGAGGAGAGGAGGAGGAAAAGCAATAATACCTGGCAATGATTTAAGGAAAAGAGAGAGGGAGAGAGAGAGAGAGAGAGAGAGAGAGAGAGAGAGAGAGAGAGAGAGTCGCTCCATTACCCCTAGCTGGGATACTCTCTCTCTCTCTCTCTCTGTATCTTTCTTGGTTCTTAATATATATGAGATAGAGAGAGAGAGAGAGAGAGAGAGAGAGAGAGAGAGAGAGAGAGATAGAGAGAGAGAGAGAGAGAGAGAGATGAAAAGGGAGGAGCTCTAAGGTTATAAAACAAGGAAACAGGAGAGAGGCGGAGTTAGGACACGCCTCTCTCTCTCTCTCTCTCTCATCTTACCTCCTTCGCACCCTCTTCTTAAGTGGTCAGCTAATGGAGAGAGAGAGAGAGAGAGAGAGAGAGAGAGAGAGAGAGAGAGAGAGAGAGAGTGTTTGTCCTTCCTCTTGCCTGAGGGAAAGTGAACGCAACAAAGAGAGTCAAGAGGCAGAGAGAGAGAGAGAGAGAGAGAGAGTTGGAGAATCAGCCAAAACGTCGCGTCGATCATTTCTATCTCTCTCTCTCCATCTCTCTCTCTCTCTCTCTCTCTCTCTCTCTCTCTCTCTCTCTCTCTCTCTCTCTCTTTCCTTTTCGTTTTCATGATTTACATTTTTCTGCTCTCTCTCTCTTCAAAGGTATTATGGGCAGCGAGATATTAATCCACCCTCAGAGAGAGAGAGAGAGAGAGAGAGAACCAACGCCACCACAGGGACATATCGTTTCTCTCTCTCTCTTTAGAAATAAGGGAGATTGCAAAGGAGATAAAACCGTCCTAATGAGTTACACCTCCTCTTGCTCCTCCTCCTCTTCCTCTTCCTCCTCCTCCTCCTGATCAGTGTTAAGGAACCTCAGGGGAATTTAACTCCCCGTTGTGTCATCAGCTGGAGTGGGGAGTACGCCCCCTCCCGCTTTACCCCAGCCCTCTCCCCTCCCCCGTTTTATCTCCCATGTGACTTGTCGGAGAGGGAGGAAGAAAGGGAGGGAAGGAGGGACGGAAGGTGTGAGAGAGGGAGGGAAAGGGATGAAGGAATGAATGGCAGGTTGGGAGAGGAAAGAAGGAACGGGAGAAAGGTAAGGAGGGAAGGAGGGAAGGTGTAAGGGAGGGAGGGAAAGGAATGAAGGAAAGAACGGCAGGGTGGGAGAGGAGAGAACGAAAGGAGTGAATATGAAGAAGGAAGAAAGGGGTTGGAGGAAGGAAAGAAGAGGAAGAATTAAAAGAAAATGGAAAAAGAGGAGGAAGGAAGAGGAGAGGATATAGGAATAAAAGAAGTGAGGTGAGAGAAGTAAGAGATAAGGAGGAAGTAAAGGGAGATGATGATGGAGTAATAGAAAGGTGTTGTGAAGAAGAGAGGAATAGAAAGGATAGCGAGTTATTTAAGGAAGAGGGAAGGAGAGAGACTGAAAAAGTGAATTAAAGAAGGGAAGAAAAGGGAGTAGAGAAGGGAAGATAGTGAGGGAAGGAAGAGGAAGGAATGGAGGAGGGATTGAAGAAGAGGTAAGAGGAATGGAAAAAGGGTAAAAGAAAATAGGAAGGTAGGAAAGCGAAGGGAAGAAAAGGAAGTAGAGAAGGGAAGATAGTGAGGGAAGGAAGGAAGAGGAAGGAATGGAGGAAGGAGTGAAGAAGAGGAAAGAGGAATGGAAAAAGGGTAAAAGGAAATAGGAAGGTAGGAAAGCGAGGAATGGAGAAAATAGGTAAAAAGAAACAAGGAGGTAAATAATAAAAATAGTAATGATAATAATGATTAGTAAGAATGATTATGAAAATTTTAGTTTCTTCCATCTAAACCTTTCTTCGTTTCTTTCTTCTCTCATCCTCTTCTTCAACGCTCCCTTCCTCTCTTTCTACATCAATATCATTCGTCATTCCATTTTCCTTCCCTTACTCTCCTTTTCCTTCCCTTATTCTTCTTTCCCTTACTTTTCACTTTCCTTTCTCTCCTTCCTCTATTTTCCCTTTCCTACCTTTCCTTTCTCTACCTTTTCCTTCCCTATCGTTTCTCTCTCTCTCTCTCTCTCTCTCTAAATTACACCCGCTCACACCTGACAATTAATAAAGGGGACACACACACACACACACACACACACACACACACACTAACGATGGAATTAGGTTATTTATGGTTAGTTTACGTTATTAGGTGAGAAAGAGGCTTATTGCTCTCTCTCTCTCTCTCTCTCTCTCTCTCTCTCTCTCTCTCTCAAACTTGGAATCAAAGTGTCTATAGGAAATCCCACTAATTGCTCTTCTGATGGGGGATTATGGGTAACAGATCCAAGGGGGGGGCGGAGGAGTAGGAGGAGGAGGAGGAGGAGGAAGAGGAGGGAGAGGAAGCACGTGAGAAGAATTAGCAAAGAGGGGGAAGAGGGAGAGAAAGAGGGGTAAGGTGTGTGTGTGTGTGTGTGTGTGTGTGTGTGTGTGTGTGTGTGTGTGTAATATTATACACTTCCCCTATCTCTCTCTCTCTTTCCTCCATCAACGAACAAGATCCCCTTATCAGAATGTCACAGTCTTTCCTTCTCCTCCTCCTCCTCCTCCTCCTCTCCTCTCCTCTTCCTCTTCCACCTCTCTTCTCTTCTCGTCTCTTGTTTCTTTTTTCTTTTCTTTCGCCGTTTATTTTTTTTTGGTTTTGTGTCTTAGCTTATCCTTCGCTAATTGTGTGTGTGTGTGTGTGTGTGTGTGTGTGTGTGTGTGTGTGTGTGTGTGTGTGTGAATAAATAGTAATAGTAGCAGTAGATGTGTGATAAATAAATAAAGATGGAGAGCGTTGGGGAGGAAGAGGAGGAGGAGGAGGAGGAGGAGGAGGAGGAGATCACGACATGGAGATTATGGAAAAGGAGCAAGAAAAGAAAAATAAAGATGGCAAAGAAAAGGAGGACGAAGATAGATGATGTTAGAGAAGAGAACGAGGAGGAGGAGGAGGAGGAAGAGGAAGAGGAGGATCATGCATAAAAAGAGGATTAGAAACAGAAAAGAAAGATGAGGAAATAGAAATAAAACGAGAAGCTGGAAGGAAAAAGTAGATGAGGAGCAGAAAGGAAAAGAGGAAGAGGAGAAGAAAGAGGAAGAGGAGGAGGAACAGGAGGAGAGTAAGATAGTTCCGGAAATCTCGGTTGTGGGTCATTTTTCACTGTGATTAGTTGAGGAAAAGGAGGAGGAGGAGGAGGAGGAGGAGGAGGAGGAGGAGGAAGAAGGTAGTACATGTCCAGTTTCTCTTATGATCATTAATTGCATGGGTCTCTCTCTCTCTCTCTCTCTCTCTCTGATAGGTGGTCTGATTGTCCTTCTGGAGTGGATCGTTTTCTATATTGTTTCTGAGTGCGTTCCCCCCTCCCTCTCTCTCTCTCTCCATCTCTCTCCCTACCTCTCTCTCTCACTCCGTCTCTCCCTCCCTCCATTTTTCCTTTTTCCTCTCTCTTTCGTCGTTCTCAAGTCTCTTCACGTCTCTACCTGTTTCCCTCTCCCCCCCCCCCTCTCTCTCTCTCTCTCTCTGGAACGAAAATAAATAACAATGAGAAGTAATATTGTGCCTCACTTCTGTTTGCCCAAGAGGAGGAGGAGGAGGAGGAGGAGGAGGAGGAGGAGGATAGGTAGAAGGGAAAAAAAAGATAAAGAAAGGTAAAACAATAACGAGAAAAAGAGAGAGAGAGCGAGAGAGAGAGAGAGAGAGAGAGAGAGAGAGAGAGAGAGAGAGAGAGAGAGAGAGAGAGAGAGAGAGAGAGAGAGAGAATATAACTTCCATAACCACTAACTCTCCCTTCAACCTTTCCATATAACCTCTCTCTCTCTCTCTCTCTCTCTCTCTCTCTCTCTCTCTCTCTCACCACCAGCACCGCCACAGCTCAAGAGGGTAAGACCGTAAAATTGATGTTTCATGTATTGCCGCGAGGGGGAGGGAGAGAGAGTGGGAGAGAGGGGGAGAGAGGGAGAGTGGGAGAAAGGGAGAGGGAGATGGATATGGGTTTGTTAATAGCGTCCCGTGGGTTGTGGGAGAGAGGGAGAGGGGGAGAAGGGAGGGGAGAGGAAGGGAGAATGATGGAGTAGGAAAGAAAGGTAGAGAAGGAAAAGTTTATATGTGACTTGTACAAACTCCTTCATCATCATCATCGTCATCATCATTCCCATCATCACACCAAAACATTACCTACCACCACTACTACTACTACTACTACTACTACTACTACTACTACTACTACAATAGCCCATGTTGTCGTATAATTGTTTCTAATATTATCTATATATCTAATTATTTAATGATTTCAATTCATAATTTTTTTCATGTTATCCAATTTTAGAAACCAAATGAAAAATTAAGGAAGAAAAAAAAAGAAAGAAAGAAAGGAAGGAAGGAAGGAAGGAAGGAAGGAACGAACGAACGAACGAACGAACGAAGGAAGGAAGGAAGGAAGGAGAGGAAGGAAGGAAGGAAGGAAGGAAGGAAGGAAGGAAGGAAGGAAAGAACGAACGAACGAACGAACGAACGAACAAACGAACGAACGAACGAACGAACGAAGGAAGGAAGGAAGGAAGGAAGGAAAGAAGGAAGGAAGAAAGGAAGGAAGGAAAGAAGGAAGAAAAAAGGAAAGGAAAAAGAGAAGATGGTAGTAAAGAAGGAATAAAAAAGAAAAAGACAAAAATACTAAATAAAAGAAGCAATACGAAAGCAAAACAAACACAGGAAATGATGATTGAAGAAAAGAAAACATATAAGAAAAGAAGATAAAAAAATAGATATCAACGGAATCCTCTCTCTCTCTCTCTCTCTCTCTCTCTCTCTCTCTCTCAGCGTCAAATTATCCTTCCTTGCGCAACAAATCCTACGAAGAAAGGCTTTCACCCTTAAACATGTCTCTTGAGACACGTCGCCTCCGAGGAAAACTGATCGAATGTTTTAAAATACTTAATGGTTTCACGAATGTAGACAGATCAACATTGTTTATGATCGATGACACTTTGCGCACGAGGAACAATGGCGTAAAACTCAGATGTAGACAAGTAAATTCAGACTGCACATGCAATTTTCTTCACCAACGTTGTAGTGCGAGAATGGAATAAGCTCCCATCATCAGTGGTCCAGTGTAACACGATTGACTCCTTCAAAAATAAGCTCGACCGTCACTTCCTTCAACTTAATATCAACTAGAGTAGAAATGCAACGT
This sequence comes from Eriocheir sinensis, assembly GCF_024679095.1. NCBI lineage: Eukaryota > Metazoa > Arthropoda > Malacostraca > Decapoda > Varunidae > Eriocheir > Eriocheir sinensis. The sequence continues at coordinate 5,388,709 of NC_066568.1, forward strand.
TTTGGAGTCTTCTGATTAATGTAAAATCACTTAGGTTTAAGGACAGACCACCAAGTCTGGACCATGGGGTCTGTGTGGTCTGATTTCTATGTCTCTCTCTCGATAAGTCCACTGGGAGAGACTGATAAGGGGATAGTTTACGCCGGAGGAGGGGGTAGGGAGGGGGGAGGGGACGGGGGAGGGGGAGTGGAAGGGGGGAGGGAGGAGAGAAGGGAGGGAGAGGGAATAACCACGTACTTAAATTTCTTGGGTCACTTAAATTGGAGAGAGGGAGAGAGGGAGGGAGGGAAGGAGAGTGATTATGGGAGAGAAAAGGAAGAAGCAAATAAGGAGGAGGAGGAGGAGGAGGAGGAGGAGGAGGAGGAGAAGGGGGAGGAGAAGGTAGGGAAAGTTTGACCAGAAAAAAGTGGATAATGATGATGATGATAATGATTATGATGAATGGAAAGCAGAGGAAGGAAGAGAATAAAGAGGTAAAGAAACAACGAGAGGAAAGAAGGGAAGGAAAGAAAGAAAGGAGGAACAAAGAATGGAAAGCAGAGGAAAGAAGAGGATAAAGAGGGAGGAAAAATGATGGAGGAGGGGGGAGGGAGGGGGAGGAGGGAGAGGAAGGGGGGAGGGGTTACGAGAGGAAAGAAGGGAAGGAAAGAACGAAAAGAGGAAACAAAGAATGGAAAGCAGAGGAAAGAAGAGGATAAAGAGGGAGGAAAAATGATGGAGGAGGGGGGGGAGGGGGAGGAGGGAGAGGAAGGGGGGAGGGGTTAAATTGGTGTGGGCCCCAAGAGGAGGGAGATCAAAGCTTCCTCCAGCATCTTCATCAATGAGGGAGGGAGGGAGGAAAGGAGGGAGGGAGGGAGGGAGGGGAAAAGGGAGTTAGGTTATTGGAAAGTTGTTACTACTACTACTACTACTACTACTACTACTACTACTACTACTACTACTATTACTACTACTATTACTACTGAGCTAGAAATATACTTTAGATTATTTTGTTTCCCTCGTCATTCCAAAATAATAAAGAAGAGGAAGAACAAGAACAAGAAGAAGAAGAAAAAGAAGAATTACAAGAAGAAGAAGAGGAAAAAAAGAACAAAAACAAACGAAAACAAGAAGAAAAATCATAATCAACAAAGCCAGACACAAACAAGGTATAATATTACAAAAAAAGAGGGAGGGAAAGCGATAGGGAGGGAGAGGGAGGGAGGGAGGGAGAGAGGGAGAGGGAGGAATGAAGAGAGAGGAAGAGGGGGAGGGAGAGCTTGTGTGATTAAGTTAGTAAGTAAGAGAGCGCTCAACACAGCTTCTCCGTGATTGAATATTTCCTCCATCCATCCCTCCACTCTCTCTCTCTCTACTTCTTGTATTTTTTTGTTTCCTTTCTTCGTTCTCACTTCCTTTTTTCATTCATTCTTTCATTTTTTAATCTTTCCTTTTTCCTTCCAGAATTTTTACTTTTCCTTCCTTCCTTCCTTCCTTCCTTTCCTTCTTTATTTTCTCTTCCTTCTTTCCTTTCCTTTCTTATTTCCTTCCTTACTACTTTCCTATTTCTTTTCTTTTATATTCTTTCTTTTTCTGTTTTAATTGTTCTTTCCCTCATCTTTCCTTCATTCCTTCACTCATTCACTTCCTCTGTTATCACCGACATGCACCCACACAAAAACAATAACACAATACTCATAAAAATAAAAATCACATAGCATCGCATACTACTTCAAATCACCTGCATATACTAATGATTCCAACTCACCTGCCAAATCATATTTTCCTAATTAGCATTAACACAAGTATAAATATCAATAACAACATCTTACACCTATACTAATTGAGCCAAATCATCTGACTATATCAATCCCCTTATTAACATCTCATCATCTCCGTATTATGCCTTCGTTTCACCAGCATTAATGACAACAGATACTAAAACAACAATAACGACATCACACACACACACCTGTCCTAATTATCGTCTTGAACTCACCTGGAAATTAATCTCCTGCAAATTACCATCACCACCAACAACAGTAAACACTTAAACAACAACAACAACAACAACAACAACAACAACAACAACAACAACAACATATGAGCAGACACATCACACACATATACAAAAAACAAACAAAAATAACACTGAAAAAAATATACAACACACACATAATCCTCACACACAAGAAAGAAGAGAAGAGAGAACGAAAAGGAAAGGAAAGAAGGAGGGGAGAAGAGAAAAGAGCATAAGAAAGAAGGAAATAGAGCGGGAAACAGAGGAAAAAAAGAGGATAAAGAGGAAGGGAAAACAATGTAGGGGTTGGAGAAAGAGGAAGAGCCGGGGAGTAAAGCTTCATATCACACAAACACACAAACACACATACACAAAAAAACACGAACACAAGCAAACAAACAAACACTTATAATCACACAAACACTTAAAAGTCAAACAGACACACAAACAAACATAAAAACACAAACACGAACAAGAAAAGCACAAACACAAGGTAACAAAAAAGACAAAATCACATAAACACTTAAATTCAAACAAACACACAAAAACACACACACACATACACACACAAAAAAAAGCAAGGAGACAAACACTTAAAATCACACAAACACTTAAAATCACACAAACAATCATCATTATCATTATCATCTTCAACACTCCTGTACAAACCAAAAGTTCTTCACTCACCTGACGACGAATCTCTCCCTCACTGCCTTCGCTCTGTCCTTCAACGCTATGAGAGCATCTAGACCCGGCATGGCTCCTCCTTCTCTTTCCTCTTTTTCCTCTTCTTTTCCTCTTCTTCCTCTTCTTCGCAATTAGCTCACCTCACCTCACCCGTCACACTTCTACACCTGTTCAGCACGACGATCCATGTTACCTGTGTGTTTGTTTGTGTGTTTGTGTGTGTGTTTATCACGTGTTCTGCATTGTTTTTTTTATGTAGGTGTGTTTGTGTGTGTTTGGTTTGGGGGGTGAGTGAGTGTGTTTAATTGTATGGTGTGTTTGTGTGTGTGTGTGCGTGTGTGTGTGTGTGTGTGTGTGTGTGTGTGTGTGTGTGTGTGTTAGCGTTCACTTGTTTTCTCTGTTGTTGCTTGCTTTACTTTCTTTGTTTTCTCTTTTCTATTTTTTTTTTCTCTCTTTCTTGGTGGCGAGTCTGCGAGCCCTTTCCCTCTCCCTCTCTCTCTTTCTCTTTCTCTGTGTCTCTTCGGGGGGGTCGATGGAGCGGGCGCCGGGAGGGGGATGGGGGGATGGGGGTGGATGGAGACAGCTGTGAAGAGAAGAAAAAAAATATTCAGTCATTCAAACCGAACACACTTAGAACTATATAATTGATGATGATGATGATGATGATGATGATGGCGATGATGATGATAATGATGATGATGATGATGAGAGAGAGAGAGAGAGAGAGAGAGAGAGAGAGAGAGAGAGAGAGAGAGAGAGAGAGAGAGAGAGAGAGAGCGTAGGTGGGTGTGCGGTCATTCTTATTGTGTGTGGAGTGAAGGATTAGCAAGAAGGAGGAGTAGGAGGAGGAGGAGGAGGAGGAGGAACGCAAATCCCTCTTCAGCCTCTTCTTGCAAGTTAAAGCTGAAGGGAAGAAAGAGGAATAAGAAGAGTACGAAGAGGACGTCTAATAGGAAGAGAAGAAAATAGTGAAGGAAGAAGAAAAGGATGAAGAAGAGAAGAAAAACAAATGTGAAAGGAGATCAAGGTACAGAAGAAGAAAAGAAAAGAAGGAGGGAAAGCACTGAAGGTTTATACTACCATAATTTACACTAAAATGACATGCAAATATTAATATATGTGCAAACAATTTGTAACAGACTTTCTTTACCACAACATATTATGAGCAAACACACACACAAAAAAAGGAAAGTATAAATAAATAAATGTAGAGCTGATGCCTTTTCAACACAAAAACTCAGATACAAATTGGATACAAAATAAAGAGAAAATAGAAAGAAAATAGAAAGTGGAAAAAAAACTATATATACATAAATCAGTAGTACAAACCCAACAGTTTCAACAACAACACAACCAGTCAGTAGAGTCTGTTTTCCACACATTCCCTTTTTAGAACACAACACTCCGGCCTCACAGCGTTTCCTTTACTAACTGTTACGTTACTATGGAAGTGGACATTATGTATCTGCCATTTAGAACAGAAGAAAAGAAGAACAAGAACATAAACAAGAAGAATAGTAAGAAGAAGAAGAATAGAAGAAAAAATACAAGAACAAGAAAAACAAGAACAAGAATAACAAGAACAACAAGAACACCGAGAGAATATGAATGACCACTAGTGTATGAATAAAAACCTAACAATACTAACCCAATTGTAGTAACCGAGTAAACAGAGTGGAATGAATGAATAATAATCAAACAGAATGAAGAAATGAATAGAGAATGACCGCAAATGTTTAAAGGGTCGGGATTCTCATACGCTTCCCATCAAATATTTCCAACGGCCGGCAAGAAGATTAATCGTGTTGGGTTGTTATGAGTGTTTTTTTCACGTTCATGGTACAGAAACTTTGTCAAACTTCCACCGGAGTCATAAAGGGCACACAACTCCTACGAACAATTTTGAAGAATGTTTTTTTTTTTTTAAAGCAAAGGAGACAGCACAAGGGCACAAAAAAAAGGAATCAACAATAAAAAACAAAGCCCGCCACTCGCTGCTCCCGTAAAGAATCCAAAGAGGTGGCCGAAAGAGCAATCAATTACGTGTTGGGGCGCCGAAATGTTTCAATGTGGCCATAGATTACGTGATGTGTGTCTACCGTCTTAATAGCACAGAGAGAATGACCGTTTACGTTTGGACATTGTGTTGTCTCTATTTTCTTGAGAGCACCAACAGAATTACCACTTATGTTTAGTCTGTGTGTTCTTTCTCTACATATATGTCTATTAACAATCAACACTATATCAATACAACCTCTACATAAAACCCTACATGTATCTCTTCTCCTCAACTCTTATTGGCACCGAGGGAATAACCGCTTACGTTCCGTCTGTGTGTTCTGTCTTTACTGTCTTGTATTAGCGAAAGCAAATAACATTAAGTAATACTATCTCAATCAACCGTATATTTCTGAGCAGGTAGAAAGCAGGTAGGTCCACTTTAATCAACGCCAGGTGTGCAGGAGGTCAGTTTTGTTTGATTTTTTTTATTAGCGAAGGGAAGTATCAAGATCCACCAATTAAACAGTGAGACACGTTATTTCAGCACAGGTTGGTCTTCTTCAATTAACGTCAGGTATGCACAACAGGTAAATATTGTATGAATTGTTTTTCTCATTATTTTCATCTATCAGCGAATTCGAGTTTCAAGACACCGTAATTTACATGCGGGACACGTCTATTTCTGCACAAGTAAGTTCTCTTCAGTCAAAACCAGGTATATAGGAAGTTAATTTGAGCAAGATATTTTTTTCTCCACTTCGAAGTATCAGCGAGTTCAAGTATCCAAATTAACCTGCGGGACACGTATATTTCTGCACAAGTAAGTTCTCGTCACTCAAAACCAGGTATATAGGAAGTAAATTTGAGCAAGATATTTTTTCTCCACTTTTCAGTATCAGCGAGTTCAAGTATCCAAACACCTTAATTAACCTGAGGGGCACGTTTTTTTCTGTACAGGTAAGTCTTACTCATCGTCTGGTATGCAGCAAGTGAATACGGGTAGAAATATTCTCTTCCCTTCCTTACATCAACGAAGGTAAGTGTCCAAACAACTCCTTAACCTGAGGGACATATTTCTGCACAGGTAAGTCCTCTTAATTCTATCAACGTCTGGTATGCAGAAAGTCAATATGAGTAGTAATATTCTCTCCACTTTCCTGTGACACAGAAGACAAATATTCAGACACTTAATCAACTGCGGGACACATTTCTGTACAGACAAGTCTTCCTCGATCAACGCCAGGTATGAAGAAAAAAATGGCTCTATATGTCGCTGTTAAGACTGTTTAGGATGCATCTAATATCCTTTCTCCTTGATTTCATGAATTCACGTTATAGGATTGAAGCACTAATAACCAGCACTCTAGGAATCAAACACCTTATCTCTGTATGTTTATGTCCCTTCACATCTCATTAGAAGTACCGTGGACCTCTATTAGTATGCTTAAGAGCTTCGTAAGAGTATCCATAACCCAACTCTTCTTTCAGTAGTATACACTCCACCTCACAATCCACCATACGACGAAATTGCATTTACCATTTGAAGGGGAACTATTTAGACCCATATTCTCAAACACATCGAGGGCTGACACACCCACATTTGAAGGCTTTCGTAGAGGTTGTGTACGGGTATTTCCATGGGTAGTTTTATGAGCCTAGTGATAAGCTTCTGCACCATGAACAAAAAAATAACACTCATGAGAAATTGATCCATCACTTTTGTGGCCTTAGGATGTTTGTTGTGACAGCCGAAAGATTCTGAGAACACCTGCTTAATTTTTTTGACACAAAATAGTATAACCATGATGTTTGTGTGTTAGTTCGAACTCATCATTCTATCTGCAGTCCATTCCAGCGACACAGACCAAAAAATGCTCGAAATATGGCAGCGACTATCTTTTTCACACATTAATGGGCCACAACCACCACATAAACACCGATCTTGACACAGTAATTAAGTCCGTGTTCTCAGACGCTTTCGGCTCCCACAACAGATACTTGCAAAGGCCACTAAGGAGATTAGTAGGGTTCTCATGAGTGTTTTCATATTCATGGTGCAGAGGCCTTGTCAGACTAACACTAGACTCCTAAAACTACCCATGGCAATACACTACAACCTCTGCGAAAGCCTTATCAAATGTGAATGTGCAGGCCCCGAGTGTTTGCAAAAATGGGCCTCACGCTCACTCTGCTAAAACACCCACCGAGACACGTATGTTTTGAGCCTACATTACTCTGGCACAGTATTTAGGACACACAGTTTTCGACGTTGTAATTTGAAGACACGCAAAAATAAATGAAGTACATTAACTGATAATTCAACATATTTTCCGAGAGCAAAGTTTATATCCAATGTTTGAATGACATTTCAGAAACAATATGTAGCCCACAATAATTAGAGATTAAATCCCAGGCACACCATTTTCGTAAAAATATTTTTGGCATAAAATCTTGGTCATAATATTTCAGACACATTTTGAACACAATATTTAGAGCCCATATTTCAGACACGCTTTTTTGGCCACAGTATTTAGCGATCTTGTTACAGACTCTATCTTTAAGGCAGTATTTAGAGACAATAATTCATACACATTTTAAGCACAATATTTAGAAACCGTATTTCAACCACATTATTATGAGGACAATACTTAAAACCATATTTCACACACTATTTAGAGACCATATTTCACGCATAATATTTTTGGCACGTTTGTTTCTGAGCAGGTAGGTCTTACTCAACGTCTGGTATGCAGCAAGTCAATAGGAGTAGAAATGTTCTCTCCCCTTTCTTACATCTACGACGGTAAGTCTCCAAATAACTCCTTAACCTGAGGGGCATATTTCTACACAGGTAAGTCCTCTTCCATTAACGTCAGGTACGCAGAAAGTCAATATGAGTAATAATATTCTCACCACTTTCCTGTGACACAGAAGACAAATATTCAGACACTTCTTTTTAATTAACTTCGGGATACATTTCTGTACAGGCAAGTCTTCCTCGATCAACGCCAGGTATGAAAAAATACTTGGATCTATAAGTCGCTGTTAAGGTGTGTTTTGCTTACAATGCATCTAACAATATTTACACAAAATCAGCATACAATTATTTTGAACAGTATTTGCGACAAGTACTAAAGACATAGACGCGCGACAGTAAAAAAAAAAAATAATAATAATAATAATAATAATAATAATAATAATAATAATAATAATAATAATAATAATAATAATAATTAATGTGCATCAGGAAAAATATTTTGAACACAATAACAAAAATTTTCACACACAACATCTGGACACAAAAATGAGTTCGTGACATTTTTTCTAACACAGTAATTCGATGTTCCCCAGTATTTCGAACAAATAATTCTAAACACGCAATTTTTTTTAGGAAGTTGCAGATTCCAGCGAAATGTCTAGATTCCCCTGATAAAATTTCAAACACATTGCAAAATTCTGAACGCACTTGCATGATTTTCAAACACCTGCAGAATTCTTAATATTTTGCATATATTTTAAGAATTGCAAAATTCTAAACACAACAACAAATTTATGTAGACTTATAAAATCCTCAACCCACCAGCGAAATTTATGACCACTTGCAAATCTATGAACACTTATAAAAATCGAAACGCATCTACAAATTATTTGAATGCACTCAAAAGCTTCAAAACTCTTTCTGATTTATGAAACTGTTATCGTGGGTTCGCAAACAAATGAGGGTTACGATTTATTTTCGTAACGAGGGAACACGAAACAGTCGCCAAATGAATTTAAAATGATAGGTAAGAATAAAAAAAGAAAAAAAGATAATGGAGAAAAAAAATAATGATAAAAGGTAATAATACAAAAGATAGAACGGTTGCCAAATGAACTTGAAATAAAACAACAGGTAATAAGAGAACATAAAAACAAGTTAATGAAGAAATATAAAGTTGATAGTGTATGGTAAGCAATATAAGTAAAACAAGTGTAACAAGAAAATATAAAATAATGGAAAGAATAAAACATGTACAAAAGATATAAAAGGACGAAAAGTAACAATTGGAAAGTGAGAATAAAAAACACAAATCTCGTACAAAATTAAGTAATGTAACACCAAACAAGAATTCAGAAAGCAGGAAAAACTAAATCTAAATAATAATAACAACACAAAGAGGGGACTAGATATAATGCAGCACAAAACCAAGGTAACCCAACCAAAACAAACCAGTAAAACATTATAAAACTGAAGCAATAAATAGATTAAAACCAATTGTACGGGCGGCGAGTTACGAGCCCTCTCTTTCTTGCTCGCTAATTCTCCTTCTGATCTTCCATATTTTACCGTAAAAAGAAAAACAATAAGAATACATAACAACAATATGAAGCCAAAAAAGAGAAGAAAAAAGTCTCGCTTGAGCGCTATCCAGACTCGATCGACGCACATTCAAAAGTAGCCGCGCCAGCTTTGTGTATAATTGAGTAACAAGGAATGAAGCGCCAGATTGTCACCGTATCCAAAGTGGAATTTTGTGCTTGAAATAGTGTGTTTAATTATCAGGTATTGTGCTGAGATGTCTATTTTTCCTGCGTCTCCGTTGATAATAGTGTTCTATATATTGTGCCAAAATACTGTGTCCCCAAAAGATACGTCTACTAGTGGGTGTTTGAAATAATTGAGGGTGTGGCCCGTACTCTTAAACACTTCGGGGCTCTCTCTCTCACACACACACACACACACACACACACACACACACACACACACACACACACACACACACACACATTTGATAAGGCTTTTGTAGCGGATGTATGTGTGGGTAATACCTTGGGGTTATATGAGTCTTGTGATAATTTGAAAAGGCTTCTGCCCCAGGAACGGAAAAAAAAATCATGAGAACTCAACTCATCTCCTTTGTCGCTTTCAAAAATATTTGTTGTGGAAGCCGGAAGCTGAGAACTACGGGGAAAAAATAATGACAAACAACGATATGGTTTGTGATCGTAAATAGAAATCAGGAAATTATGAAGAAAAAAAAGAGAATACATCTACAGAATATACAGGAAAGTCTTATTGTGGAATTTGAATATAATCTCTCTCTCTCTCTCTCTCTCTCTCTCTCCCTGCCGCCTGTCACCTGTCACCTATCCTCACTTACCTGCTTCATCAATTTACCTGTGCCTGATTCACCTGTAATTACTCATCTATCCCCATGCCCTGAATAACCCTTTTCCTGCCTGTCTGTCTGTGTGTCTGTCTGTCTGTGTGTCTGTCTGTCTGTCTGTCTGTCGCCTCACCTGTAATCTATCTCACTACCTCTCTTACCTGTCAAATCACTATCTCTTTCCTGCCCTCCCTCTTTCTCTCACTCTCTCACTCTGAATCTTCCTGAACGAAAATAAATAAAATAATGTCACAAGAAAATGGAAGAGAAATACAGAAGAAGATATGAAAGAAAAGAAGAGGAAAATTATTAGAGCTGTCCGAAAGAGGAAAAGAAAAAAAAATGTGGAAAGAATGAAGAAATATATTGAGAATCTTTTATTGGAGAAGAATTTGAAACCAGTAAAAATAAACTTATAAAAACTGAATACTTTTAAACGCCTGAAAGGAAAGAAATATAAAAACCTGCCAAAAAAAGAAAAAAATACAAAATAAAAACTTATACATACTTGAAAATATATAAATCCGAAAACTAAGACAAATAAAAAAAATGATAAAAAGAACTTCAAGAAACCTGAAAATCTGACACACAAAAAGAACTTAATCTGGGAACCTAACCTGGATTGACCTTAATTAGAACAAAACTCTCTCTCTCTCTCTCTCTCTCTCTCTTCTATTGATACATCCTCCCCGGTCTCATATTTGCACATGCTCAGTATATTTCTACCCCCTTCCCCCCTTTTCCTCTCCCCCCCCTTTCACCTCCCTTTCACCCCCTTTCACTCCACCAAGCCAATCCCCCCAACTTTCCCCTCCCTCCTTTAAAATCTATACTGGCATCTCCCCCACCTCTTCTCTCTCTCTCTCTTCTCCCCTCTCCTCCTCTCCCTCTCTCTCTCCTCCCTTTCCTCTACATGTTAATATATAAACGATAATTAGAGGTCAGTGATAAATGAGAAGAGGGAAAATGAAGTAAGTGGATGAATGAGAACAAAGCTAATTAGTAAAAGATAAGATAGAAATAAAGACACGTGGAGACTGAGAAAAGAGAAGGTACAGGAGGAGGAGGAGAAAGAGGGGAAAATGTTTTATGAATGAATCGAAATAAAAACAGAAAGTGAAAGTTTCGATACTGAAGGAAAATAAAGATGAAAGGAGAAAAGGAATGGTAAGCAGGAGAAAAGGAAGAGGAGGAGGAAGAGGAAAGAAGGAGAAATGGAATGAAAATATATAAATAGAAATAAATGGCTTGAAATAGACCAAAAAAGGCCAAATAAAGCACAAAAAATTAAAGTTAATAGATAAGAATAATGATAAGAAGGAACAGATAAAGGAATAAGAGGAAAAAGAGATGAAAGGGAAGACGAAACACACACACACACACACACACACACACACACACACACACACACACACACACACACACACACACACACAATAAGATTACACAATGTCACCAAAAAATCAAAGGAAAAGGAAAATAAGTAATAAATTAAGGAAGGAAGAGAGGGAAAGAAAAGACTATAAACAAAAAGGTGAAAAGCTAACGAAACAAGCTTTGAAGAACGAGAAGAAAATGAATGGAAAATGAAGGGAAAGTAAAGAATGAGGGAAGAAGGAGGAAGGAGGAAGAAAGAAGACAGAGGCAAAAACATACAGAAAATAAAGGAGGAAAAGAGGAAAAAGAATGAAAAAGGAAAGGTAGAGGAGGAAAGGAATGATAAAAAGAGGAAAATAAGGGAAAATAAGGAAAATTATAATACTAAAGGGAAAAGGAAAAAAGGAGGGAAATATGGGGAAGAGATCAATCCACAAGGAGGCACAAGACACAAGGAAGAAGTGAAGGAAGGAAAAACAGGGAAAATACACGATAAAACATCACATAAAAGGGAAAGGAAAGGAAAAGAGGGGAAAGAAAGGAAAGCACGAGGGAAGAAAATGGAAAATACACAAAAGGCTACAAATAAAATAGGAAAAAAGAGAAAACAAAGAGGAAAAGAGGAAGAAGGAGAAAACCAATCACGAGAAAGTCCATAGATACAAAAAAGAGGAAAAGGGTGGCAAAAGGGGAAAAGAAGAGGAAAAGAGGAAAAGAAAGGAAAAGAAGTGAAGAGGGAAAAGACAAAAGCCAGAAACACAGAAAGGAAGAGGAAGAGAAAGCTGAAAAATACGAATAAATGCAGAAGAGAAACAATCGAAAAAAGAGGGAAATGACGGGAAAATAAGAGGAAAAGAAGAAAACACGACATGCAGGGAGAAGGAAGAGGAGGAGGAGGAGGAGGAATATGAAAAAAAACTGTAAAAAAGCACAAAATCAATACCGAAAAATGAGAAAGCAAAGGAGAAAAGAGGGAAAAGGGAGGAAAAGAGGAGAAAAGCATGCAGACGACGGGTGGAAGAGGAAGAGGAGGAGGAGGTGGAGGAAAAAGAGCTTAAAAAAAAGGCGAAAAAAATAAACGAAATACGGAAAAATATCGGAAGACAAAAATGACTGTAAAAATGAGAAAAAACAGGAGGGAAAAGAGGAAAACAAGAGGAAAACTAACTCACAAGCAAGTCCAGGGACGCAGCGAGGACACACACAAGACTAGACGAGCTTGTGGCGGCTAGAGAGAGAGAAAGAGAGAGAGAGAGAGAGAGGGAGAAAGGGGGGAGGCAAGAGAGGGAGAGTGAGGGGAGATGAAGAGACACACGGGGAGACGAGAGTGAGGGGAACAGACCGCCCCCTACCTGAGTGCGCCGCCGCCTCGCCCCCCCTCGGCCCCCTCTCACCTGATTGGTTGTTCCCTTCCCGCTGATTGGTCCCTGAGTGCGCAGGTGTGTCGGGAAGGACCAATGGGAGAGCGTCTTTCCTTGGTGTCATGTTGTGGGCGTGGCCTAGAGAGAGAGCGGGTGAGAGAGAGCTGGTGAGAGAGAGCGGGTGAGAGAGAGAGAGAGAGAGAGAGAGAGAGAGAGAGAGAGAGAGACTGGAATGGATTTAGATCTCTATTTGGGACAACAAGACCAAGAAGAGGAGGAGGAGGAGGAGGAGGAGGAAGAGGAGGGAAAAAAGTAGAGGACAGAGGAGGAAAACAAGGAGTGAAAATTGAAAACAGTAGCATAGAGAAAGTTTCCCAGTGCAGTCTCTCTCTCTCTCTCTCTCTCTCTCTCTCTCTCTCGATTCATGATACAAAAATCGATACAACGAAGCCGATTCGGAGCAGAATTTCGAAGCAGCCGCAGGGATGGAGGAAAAAAAAGGGGGGGAGGAAGGAGGGGGAGGAGGGGAAAAAAAAGAGGGAGGGGAAGAAGAGGAGAGAAAACTTACCTTTACACATATTTTCCCTCCATTTTTACCTCTCTCTCTCTCTCTTTTCCGTGAAAAACCCGCCACTCTTTCCTCCAACATAAAGTTCCTCCACCTCTCCATTTCTCTCCTCCTTCCCTTCTCTCTTCTCTTTTTCATCATTTCTTCCTCTGCTCTTTCTCTCTCCCTTTCCTCTGTATTTCTATTTTCTCTTTATTTTATTTTTTTCACTCAGTCTCTCTTATCTCTTTTTCTCTTCATATATTCCCTCTTCCTCTCTTCTGTTTTCCCTTTCCGCAACTTCCCTCCCTCTCCTTTTTCTCTCACCACCTTTGCTCCTTTTATCCTCCTTTTCCTCTCTTCCCTCCTTTTCTTCCTTCCTTTTCTCACCTTCCTTACACTTCCTCTTCTCTTCTTCCATTATATTTTTCACTTCTCCTTTGTCGTCTCTTATTCTCCCTTCCTTTCTCCTTTCCACTTTTCCTCTCCATTTTCTCCATCTGGTTCTTCATATCTTCCGTCCTCTTTCGCCTTTCCTCCTTCCCTCCCTTCCTTATTCCCTCCACTTTTCCTTCCTTTCTCCTTTATCATCCCTATTTTATCTCCCGTTTTTCTTTTTTCTCTCCTTTCCTCTTCCCTCTCCTCTGTTTCCTTCTCCTTCTCACCTTTCTTCTCTCCTCCTCCTCCTCCTCCCCCTCCTCTTTTCCCTCCACCTCTCAACAATGGAGGAAAGTGATGTTGCCAGAGACCTGAGCGTTCTCTCTCTCTCTCTCTCTCTCTCTCTCTCTCTCTCTACCATAACTCTAACCTCCACATAACTCCACCACCAAAAGAAAGGGAGAGGAAGAGTAAGAGGAAGGGAGAGGAAGAGATGATATAATACAAGAAAAATATAAAATAAGAAAGATGAAAACTGAAACAGGAGAGAAAATGGGAAAGAAAGAGAAAAGGAAGAAGAGAGGGAAAGAGGGGAAGGAAAACAGACGACAAAGGGAAGAGGAGTAAAAATGGATAATAAAGGAGAGGAAAGAAAGGGAAAAAATGAGTATATGCGAAAAATAACATTAAACTTGAATTAAGGTAGAAAATAGAAGACAGAAAATAAGGTGAAAGAGGAAATAGAGGAAGGGAAAAATAAAAGAAAATTAGGAAGAAGAGAAAAAGAGGACCAAAGAAGAGGGGGTGAACAGGAAATGAAAAAGAAGAAAAGAGGGAAAGTTGAAAAAAAGAGGGGAATTTAAGAAGGGAAGACGAAGGGAAAGAGGAAAAAGAAAAATAGGAAAGAGGAAAAGAAAAGAAAAGGAATGAAAACGAAGGGAGAAAGAATATAAGAAGAAAAGTTAAGGAAAAGAGAGAGGGAAGATAAGAGGGATGATACCAAGAAAACTGAGGGGAAAACAAGGGGAAAAGACAAGCATAACTACCATCATCACCATCACAACCACTACCATCACCATCACCACCACCACCACCACCACCATCACCGCCAACGACAGGTAGAGATGCGTGGAGTTCTGCATCTGTTCTGACTGTCTAACTTTAATCTCTCTCTCTCTCTCTCTCTCTCTCTCTCTGCCCCAACCTGCCAGCATCCATCTATGTGTATGTATGTATGTATGTATGTATGTATGTATGTATATATGTATGTATGCATGTATGTATGTATGTATGTATGTATATATGTGTGCATGTATGTATGTATTTATGTATCCATGTATGTATCAATATATGGATATATGTAAAACATGACGATTTATATTTCTGCTTACGTGGTTTTCAATAATAATAATAATAATAATAATAATAATAATAATAATAATAATAATAATAATAATAATAATAATAATAATAATAATACCAATAAAATAATAAGAATGTTTTGAATAACCACTAATAACAAATGTTTTATTTCTTACCTGCTTTTACCTGCTGTTGTCACATGTCACTCTACACCTGCTGTTGCCTACATCATTCTTCTGCTTAATATCTGCTGCTATGCCTGTACTGCTGTTTTGATTAGCTCCTCTACTCCCACGCTCTGCTATCCTGCTTCTTGTCATCTGCTATCTAATTTGATGTTCTGTCCTGCTGTCTGCTTTCTGTCTTGTTGTCTGCTGTCTCCTGTCTGCTGCCTGATATCTGTTATTCTGCTTATATGTTCTCTGCTGTCTGCTACTGCTTTTAATTTTCATCTGCTATTATCTGCTGATCTTATAATGGTTTCATGTATGCTGTCTGCTAAACATTCATGCTGCCTGTTGACTCTTCTACATGTCGTCTGCTGCTCTCAGTTCTGCTACTATTGATTTCACGTCTGCTGTCTGCTAACTATTCCTTGTATTTGCTATCTCCTCTGTTTGCTGTCTGCTTTCATCTTCTCTTGTGGTAATGATTTAATTCCTGCAGTTATTTACCTATTCCTGCTTTCTGCTTTCTCTTCTACTTGTCATCTGCTTTCATCTGCTTTTTCTAACAACTACAACTACCTATATATCCCATTGTTTATCTGCTGTCTGCTATCGCCTGCTGTTCTGTTCTATTCCGTCTGTTCTTATCTGCTTTAATCTGCTCTGCTTACAACTACAACAACTACTAATATGATACACTCTGCTCTCTGCTAAATCTTTCTTGTACTGCTGTCAATGCCTTCACACTGCTACTATTGATCCACTGCTGTCTGTTACCTGCTCCTGCTGTCTACCTGTCTGTTTGTCTGTATGTAGCGGTGACTTTCCTGCTGTTTTGATTTGCCTCCTATCATCACCAACATCACCATCACCACTCCTATCACCACTGCTAACACCACCATCACCATTCTCTATCTCATTTTTTTTCCTCGTATTTCCTCTCCTTTTCCCTCTTCATCTGTTCTACCCTCCTCTTCTTCTCCTTCCCTCCCAATCACCATTTTCATCACCACTACTAACACAAGCATCACCATTATCATCACCATTACCAACACAACCATCAACACCATCAATACCACTGCAATACTAATATCACCATAACTACTACTATTACCATCACCTCCATCATCACCACTAAGACAACCCTCAATACCAGTGCTTACACCACTTTCACCATCACTACCACCTCTACTACCATAATCGCCCCCACCATCATCACTACTATCACCATTCATACCATTATCATAACCACTTCTTTCATCACCATCACCGTCACCATCACCACAACTGATAAATAAAAACAATAATCTTCTCGTAAAACAAAAAATGCACACAGCTTTCTATTACTCACAAAAACACCACCAACAACAACAATAATAATAATAATAATAATAATAATAATAATAATAATAATAATAATAATAATAATAATAATAACAATAATAATAGTAATGGACAAAAAACATGAGAATCAGGTACTTATTTCCGCGTGACCTGGATGCTTAGGCCAATTAGCAGGTAAGAGAAAGACATAGTAATTAGGAATGATAATGAACTCCTAATATATGTGACTTTCTCTCTCTTTCTCTCTCTCTCTCTCTGAACTGTTTTGCCTTTATAGAACACTAATAAGGACATAACAAAGACCTGCGGGCGTGACTTAGTTCCCCATCAAAATATTTCCCGCCTCGAGAAAAGAAAACGAAACGAAGAAAACGAAAATTAAATGGCAAACTACATTCACACACACACACACACACACACACACACACACACACACACACACACACACACACACACACACACACACACACACACACACAAAAAAAAAAAAAAAAACACAAACACACAATTTAGGTTCAATGGGAAAATAGACAAAAACCTAGAAAAACACACCTAGATGAGTGGGGAAAAAAAACTGATATATTATAGTTGAGACAAAGACAATAAATGATAGCCTTAAATTGAGGTTAATGTAGTAGTAGTAGCAGTAGTAGTAGTAGTAGTAGTAGTAGTAGTAACCGAAGAGCTGCCATGTGTAAGCCGTCTCTCTGTCTATCTGTCTGACCTCTTGTAGTCTCGTTTTGTCTGTGTGTCTCCTTGTGTATTTTGTTTTGTTTTACGTTTATTTCTGGTTTTGTTTCGTCTTGTGTTGCTCTGCGTGACAAGGGACGAAGATCTAGGACAGTGATTCTCAACGTTTTCGTACTCACTATTCATATCCAAAAATCGACCCCCTGGTGTCAGCTGTTTGTTTTGCATATGTTAACACGATAGTTTTCTCCCAAATCCGATCCGGATATGACCCAAAAGATACCCTGATGTTCCCTCTCAACACTCACCAGCAGAACCACACACTACCAGCAGAATAAAACCTTAAAATACACTCTCAACACGATAAGCTATTAAACTCATTCCCCCGAGTTCTTTCTGGCAAAGCTTTCCAAAGGATACCTTGATGTTCCCTCCCAACACACCAGCAGAAGCACCCACCACCAGCAGAATACAACCTTAAAAAAAAAACACTCAACATGATAAGCTATTAAACTCATTCCCCAAGTTCTTTCTAGCAAAGCTTCCCAAAGGATACGCTAATGTTCCCTCCCAACACACCAGCAGAAGCACACACCGTCAGCAGAATAAAAGCATGGAAAACAACTTCAAAACGGTAGGGTATAAAACTCATTCTCCCAAGCCATTTCTAGCAAGGTTTCGTGACCCCTCAGGCATTCCTCCTTGACCCCCCAGAGATCGAGTGGGTTAATAAGTAGAAAAATCTGTGTAACTCATCACATTTTCACTCCTTCATCACCCATCAGGTACTAAGGGTTGTATTTTAAGACACCATCGCTTCTCACATCAACTATTTCTAAAGGTCAAGAAGGGGATCAATCGGGTTTTCATGAGTGTTTTTTTAAGGTTCATGGCACAGAAGAAGGGTCAAACTACCACCAGGGTCATAAAACTACCCCTGGAAAGGCCTACAGCTCCTACGAAAGCCATTTCAAATATGTGAACTTGGGCGACGAAATGTTTTAAAATACGACCTTAAAGTCCCACCTAGACAGGGAGGCCTAATTACTAAAGGACGTTTCCAAAGAGGTCTTGATAAGGGTGAAGGTAGTCCAGTGACCCAGAGGCTGACTCACACAACGGACGGGTAATTAACAACAACACCTGCGTGACGTGATTAATTAATAAGCTAGACGAGAACACGTGTTGTGACCCCTTAGTGTGTGTGTGTGTGTGTGTGTGTGTGTGTGTGTGTGTGTGTAGGGGGACTGACCTGCGACGTGGCCCCTGCTGACTCCGAAACACGCGCTCGCAGACACACACACACACACACTCTCTCTCTCTCTCTCACACACACACACACACACACACACACGTCAAAAAAAGCCTCCTCGGGCGGTGGCCGAAGTGATAGCGTACTGGACCCACATTCGCCGCGTGATGGACGACGCGGGTTCGAATCCTCACGCTACCACTCGGATTTTTCGGTCACCGCCGGGTGGCTTAAAACTACCCACATGCTGTCCTGAAGACCACCCATCAACCCGGACTCTAGAGGAAGCCGTCCAAGCGAATCAAGTACGAGTTCCGGGGGGCAGCATGAGCCAACGCAAGATGGCGCCACTATAAACACTCGCCTGCGCCAGAACGGGCTGGGCCGACCATCAGGCCCCACCTGGAAGAAGCCTTGGGCCGACCATCAGGCCCCACCGGGAAGATGCCTACCGGCGCAATAGGCAACAACGTAAAAAATAATAATAATAATAATAATAATAATAATAATAATAATAATAATAATAATAATGATAATGATAATAATAATAATAATAATAATAATAATAATAATAATAATAATAATAATAATAATAATAATAATAATAATAATAATAATAATAATAATAATAATAATAAAAATAATAATAATAATAATAATAATAATAATAATAATAATAATAATAATAATAATAATAATAATAATAATAATAATAATAATAATAATAATAATAATAATAATAATAATAATAATAATAATAATAATAATAATAATAATAATAATAATAATAATAATAATAATAATAATAATAATAATAATAATAATAATAATACTACTACTAATACTACTACTACTACTACTACTACTACTACTACTACTACTACTACTACTACTACAACTTTTTTTTATTTTTACTACTTTAAAAGATACCTACTACTACCACTACTACTACTACTACAATAAAATTAGTAGTCACGTCAACGAAAGAGAGGAAGGAAAGGAGAATGAAAGGAGGAGGGAAAGCGTGACTTGGCTCAGGAGGTAGAGGCCGCCAGGCACCTCACTCTGATATAGGGTCAGCCCCTCACCTAAATAATAACAACAACAACAACAAAAACGGAAAACAAAAAGAACAAGAAGAAAAAGATGAGGAGGAGGAAAAGGAGGTGAACGAGGACGAGGAAGAGAAAGAAAAGGAGGAAGATGAGAAAGATAAAATAGACGAAGAATCAGAGAAGGCGGAGGAGAAGAGAAAGTGGTAGATAAGGAAGAGAAAATGGATGAAGAATCAGAGGAGGAGGAGGAGGAGGAGGAGGAGGAGGAGGAGGAGGAGAAAGATGAGGAAGAGAATATAGTTGGAGAATCACTACCACCTCCATCCTCCCACCACCACCACCACCACCAAAAACAAGGAAAACAACAACAACTGCCATCATTTACTTTACCCCAGAAATAAAACAAGTACACTCTGACCTCCATCCCTAAGTGACACAACACCCTTTTTTTCACACCTGTTATAATATTCTAATTTTAACCTGGACTACACATGCCTATCTACCTCCGATCCACCTGTGTCCTGTTATTTTCCCTTTCGTTATTTTTGTATTGATGGTGATGGTGGTGATGATGGTGGTGATGATGGAGGTTATGGTGGTGGTGGTGGTGGCTCTTTTCCCTACCTTTTGTTTCCGATATTTTCTTTATGTCCAACACCATTCTTTTCCTCACCTGTCCCAAATGTTGGACTATTAGCATATTCACCTGTCCTCCACCTGACCCTCCATAGTCCATCCACATGTCTTTGATCTTCTTTTTTTTGTATGTTTTCTATTTTCGTTTTTTTTTTTTTTTACTTTTTGCCTTTCAGCTTTTTTTCTTTATATTTCTCTTTTGTCGACCTAGCATAACCACATTATATTCAATCCTGTTTAATTTTTCTAACTAGCATTCTTATTTTTCTTATCTTTCATTCAATTTCTCATTTTTCCACAAACATACATACCCGATTCAATTAATTTCCTTTCAGACATTTTTACATCGTTATTTACGGTCTCTCTATCTGTCTATCTATCTATCTATCTATCTATCTACCTATATCTATCTGTCCTCTTTCCTCATACATTTATCTCTTCTTTTACAGCGTTTTGTTCAAACTTTTGTCTAGTTTTCTCTATTTCCTTCCCACCAACCAACTCACCACCTCCTTTTCCTCTCTCTTTTTCTTATTGCATCTCTACCTGTATCATCTTCCTACATAAGAAAATGGACAAAGAAAAGTTAAATGGCATCCTACCTATATTTTTTTTCTATTAATTGATGTACCGTG
This sequence comes from Eriocheir sinensis, assembly GCF_024679095.1. NCBI lineage: Eukaryota > Metazoa > Arthropoda > Malacostraca > Decapoda > Varunidae > Eriocheir > Eriocheir sinensis. The sequence goes on from NC_066568.1 coordinate 5,409,347, forward strand.
GCATCAAAACAAAAAATACGCACAACAACTACAACCACTGCTAATATTCCACTCCACTACTACTACCTCTATTACCACTACCAATACAACCACCACTACTACCATCACAACCACTACCATCCCGTACCCAGCGAACTAAAGGTGACCTCACAGGCGCTTCGTTTCCCCGTGATTGCGTGTCTGACATCTAAGTTCTTTGTACCTTTAACATAAGCAGTGAACTGAAACACATCGCACCTGGGTCCATGTACTGTAGAATGAATGAGACTGAAAGGGATGATGTATGCGTGAATGAAGGGGAGTCTGTGGGGGGTAAGGGAAGAGAGATGAAGGAGAATGTACACAAGGGCAGATAGAGGACAACTGATGGAAAATAAGGATGAGAAATGGAAAATAAGATAAGATGAACACGTGACTGAGTGGAACAGAGAGAGCGAAGATAAGGGAGGAAGGATGAAGGAGAATGTACAAGGGCAGACAGAGGACATGGGATGGAAAATAAAGACGATAAATGGAAAATTATATTTGAATTGAATGAGTGAATTTAAGTGAGAAACAGAGTAACGATGTAGACGATGTACAAAGGCAGACAGCGGACAAAGGATGGAAACTAAGAAATAGAAATGAAAAATAAATAATGAAGCCATGTGTGAATTTAAGGTAAAGAGAAAAAGAAAAGTGATAAGGGAGTAACGATGTAGGAGAGAATGTGTGAGGGCAGATATAAGACAAGGCAACAAGGAGTGGAAAATAAGGTATGAGAAATGGAAAATATAAATATAGTGACGAGGACTGAAAAATAAAATAAAATGGTGTGTGAATGAAAGGGAAGAGAGAGTGGTATGAAAGTTAGGATGTAGTAGAAAGTATAAAGGTAGATACAGAATGAGGAAAGACAAAGAAAGGAGAAAGGAAGGATAGAGAAATGAAGGGAGAAGAAAAGAAGGAAAGGACGTTAAGGGGTAAAGGTATAAGAGTGTATTAAGGCAAATAGAAAACGAAAAATGGAAAGTAAGTTATGATTATATGTTGATACGATTAAAAAAAAAAATAATAGTATAAGGGAGCGTAGAATATCAGACAGCATGAGTATTACGTAAGAAAAAGGTGGATATTTTGATGAATATGCTGATGGATAGAGATTTAAATGAAACTGTGACTTAATAAAAATATATAATGAAATAAATACGAATGAAATTATATAAAAGGGAAAAATTAAAGAGTTTCATTTATATCTCTGTCCATCAGCACATTTATCGAAGTATCCACCTATTTTTACGTAATACTCATGTTGTCTGTCTGTTTCCTTTTCTTGTGCCCTTGAGCTGTCTCCTTTGTTGTAAAAAAAAAAAAAGAGAAAATATAAATACATAAACCAGAGACAGAAGAGAAGAAAGAAGAAAGATGAGAAAAGAAAAGAGAAACGTCAACAATGCCTAAGCTATGTACAAGGAAAAAGGAGGGAAATGAAGAAAAGGGAAGACAAGAAAGATAAAATAAATAACCAATAAACAAGTAAAACAAAATGCCTCACACAAGATCATCGTCATCATCATCATCATTAACATCTTCAAGCATTACCAATACACGCCACCACAAAGACTTTTCCCATTGTACTCCATCGTGTTTCCTCCAAAATTCTTCCTTCCTAATCTTGATGGCAAACAGGAGACATGAAGATGAGAACAAAACAATCGTAGAGGGTGCGTGAGTTAAAGATTTCCTTGGTAGTTTTAGGGGCCTAGTGATAGTTTTTGACAACAAGGCTCTCACACCAAGAAAAAAAAAAAAAGACCGGAGAATTTGTTTTTATTTTGTGATTTTTTGAAATACTTAGAAGTTGTGAGATGAATTCTCAACATATTCTCCAAACACACATGGTTACACCACACCTCATTTAATAAAGCTGTGTGTGTGTGTGTGTGTGTGGGAGGGGGGGGGGTACTATTTCTATGGGTAATTTTATGAACCTAGTCCTAGTTTGACAAGGCTTCTTTTTTTTACAACAAAGAAGACAGCTCAAGGGCACAAAAAAAGGAAACAATAATAAAAAAAAAAAGCCCGCTACTCGCTGCTCCTAAAAAGAATCCAAGGAGGTGGCCGAAAGAGGGGTAAATTTCGGGAGGAGAGGTGTCCTGATACCCCTGCACCATGAGCGTGAAAAAAGACAAAAAACGCCCCTGTGAACCCGATTAATCTTTGTGGCCTTTGTAAATAGTTGCTGTAGAAGCCGAAAGTGTCTGAGAATACGAACATAGAACACTCAGGTACGCAGGGAGTATATACCCTGGCTTATCACCTCAATATAATGCAGCGAGTCAGCCAGGTGAAAAGACAGGTGGAGATAGAACGAACGGATGTGAGGGTTTGTCTCTATGGCACTGTTGAGGGGAAGGACAGGTAGGTAGGGAAGGGGAGGGAAGGAGGAGGGAAAGGGGAGGGGTACATGAAGTTAATGGGAGAGGTGATGGATGGGGTTATGCTGAAAATACAAAGGTGTGTGTGTGTGTGTGTGTGTGTGTGTGTGTGTGTGTGTGTGTGTGTGTGTGTGTGTGTGTGTGTGTGTGTGTGTGTGGCCTGATCAGGTGTATATAAGCCCAGGTGAGCCATCCATAGGTAGACTATTACCTGTCTAGTCCCAGCACAGGTAAGACAACACCACCACCACCACCTCCACCTTTGCCTTAGTAGCGACTTTCAAAAGTCTATTCTTTAAGTGTTCAGTTACCAAGAGATGTCACTCCAACAAAAAACTTCTAACCACCTCAAAAACCTAACCAAATAGAAAAAAAACAAGGACAGCTTATATAATGTTTCTCGCTATCGTTAAATTCACCACACTTCACTTTCACTTGCTTGTTTCTTGGCCTATTTGCGTCATAATATTACTAGAAGAGATATATATGTTGGGTGTAGTCATTATCCCGTAAAAGTGCTTCAAATAGAGCTCAAGGGGAACAGTGTCTGACTGATTGATATTGTTGGAACTGACCTCAAGGAAGGAAGAACCTGAGATATGAGTGACGGAATGGCCTAGAAAGGGAGAGCTTGTGATATGGGCGTAAGGGAATAGCTTAAAAAAAGACGGCTTGTATGGGAATGGCCTAAGAGAGGAAAACTTGGGGTATGGGCGTAATGCAATGGCCTAGGAAGGGGAGCTTGTGATGTGGGCGTAAGGGAATAGCCTACGAAAGACAGATTGTGATATGGGCGCATGGGAATGGGCTAAGGAGGGAGAGCTTGTGATATTAGCGTAAGGGAATGGCTAAGGGAGGGAGAGTTTGTGACATGGGCGTAAAGGAATGGGCGAGGGAGGGAGAGACAACTTTTCTTTCACACCCTCACCCCTCCTGATCCCCTTCCTCATCCCACCCCTTCCCTCCCTCATCCCCTCTTCCTTCCCCCAGTCACCCCCCACCCTTCTGATCACACATCCTTCCTATCATCACCAGAGCCACTACCATGAAGATGAGATTCCTGCTGATGCTCCTTCTCCTCGGCCTGATCGGGGCGGTGGTGGAGACCCAGGCGGAGGAAAAGAACATAGGCCGCCAGGGAGAAGGGCAGGAGAAGGCTGAGGCTGTTGCTGCTGAGGAGGACGAGGAGGAGGAGGAGGAAGAGGAGGGAGATGATGATGATGATGAGGAGGAGGAAGATGAAGAGGAAGGGCCTGTTCTCAAGGTATGATTGTGTTCCTCTTTACATTCATATATACATACCCACATTTATTGTCTTTCAAATCGGTACGAGCGTAATTACCTTGCCTAAACTTTTCTTACACCTGAATATTTACCTCGTATATCTTATTCATCTCCTTCGATAAATGCAGAACTCAACCTTACCTCACCTTATATTTACCTGCAAATTTAACCTGGCAATTTACCTTCCACATCCACTTCAGGACGCAAAATTACCTTATACCTCACTAAATCCTCACCTGTATAGTTTCCTTTTATATCCTCTGCAGAGCAAATCATTATCTTACCTCACCTCTATATTTGCCTGTATATTTACCTGTTATTTACCTCCTATATCCTCTTCAGAGCAAATAATTATCTTACTTCACTTCTACATTTGCCTGTATATTTACCTGTTATTTACCTCCTATATCCTCTTCAAAGCAAATAATTATCATACCTGACCTTATTCTCTACCTTTATACACTTTCCACATTTTGTTCACCTCGGACAAATACAAAAGTTCACCTAAGCTTAATCACCTTACCTTGCCTTTTATCAACCTGTGTCTGCCGCATCCTCCTCAGGACGCAGAAACAGACACACGCTTCATCACCTTCGACAAGTGCAAGAGGACCCACGAGTGCCAGGTGGCCGGAGGATCCTGCAGGACGGAGCATTGCACCAGGTGGGAGCAAGAGCTGAAAGGTGGCTGTAGTGGACCGTACTGCCGATGCTGCGCGCCCAAGCCTGAAGGTGTGTGTGGGTAAAGGAGGGAGGGGAGGTTAGGGGGAAGGAGGTGAGAAAAGGGGAGGCGTGAAGGAGTGTATGTTGGGGAGGTTGTGGGTGTGGGAGGATGCATATGGAGGATGTGTGTCTGGAGGGCGGGGTTATAGGTAATAAAATGTGTAATAACGATACTGCCACAACAATCACTACAAGAGCCACTTTTACTACTACTACTACTACTTCTACTACTACTATTACTACTACTACAACTTTTACCCCTACTACAGTTACTACTACTTTAATACATCACACCTTAACCCTCAAACCTCATAATACCACCACCACTAATACCACTACCATCACCACTACTACTACTACTACTACTACTACTACTATTACTACTACTACTACTGCTACTACTGCTACTCTTTTCCCCCCACAGAATGCATCACAGACTACAGGTGTACCGACGTGGGAGGCATCTGCAAGGATAAATGTGGCGCCAGCGAGCATGTCTCATTGACGGCGGCGTGTCCTCTCAAGGGGTGCTACTGTTGTGTACCCAGCCAGCCAGGTGAGCACACAGGTGACACAGGTTAACAAGGTGACAGGTGAACACATGGCCTGGTGGGGAGAAAGCACACAGAGATAGATGGGGAGGGAGGGTGACATACAGATATACAAAGAAACACAAAGTAAGAACAAACAACAGCAGACCTGCTGGTCCTTACGAGGATGTTTGTGACAAGCTACACTAACTATATCATCAAAGGTGGAAGATGAAGGACAGCAAAGCTTGGTATGGGAGAGAACACACATAGAGGTAAGCACAAAGGTGACTCTGATAAACACAAGGTGGGAGAGAGTACACAGGTGAACATAAAGCTTGAGAGAGAGAGAGAGAGAGAGAGAGAGAGAGAGAGAGAGAGAGAGAGAGAGAGAGAGAGAGAGAGAGAGAGAGAGAGAGAGAGAGAGAGAGAGAGAGAGAGAGAGAGAGAGAGAGAGAGCGCACAGGTGAACTCAAGGCCTGGTATGGTGTAGTCTCTCTCTCTACCTCCCTACCTCACCCTCCTTCCCTTCCCTCCTATAACCTCCATGTTCTTCCTTCTCTCTCTCCCTTCTACCTCACCCTCCCTCCCCTCCACACTTTACCTTCAATCCTTTCACCTCACTACCTCAACCTAAACTCCCTCCCTTTCCCCTCGAACCTTACACTTCCCTTCATTCACCTCCCTCCCTCCGTTTCTCCCCTTCGTGCCCTCACCTTCCCTAACTCACCATCTCTCCCTTCCTCCCACTGCCAGTCTGCACAACTGACTTCTACTGCATGAACGGCGGAGGCCAGTGCAAGGCGAAGTGCGCCGACAACGAGAAGCATATCAATGAGCACTGCTCCGGGAGTGGCTGCTACTGCTGTGCCCCGGTGGAGGAGGGTGAGTGTCCTGCTACTGAGTGATAATACTAATTATTAATGATAAATTCACGACTCGCAACTGGGTTCACAAAAAATAGGTCAATCTCCTCATTAATCTTCTCCTAAAAGTATTTGAGGCGGTTGACAGAGATGAAAATTATGATGTAATCTATCTTGATTTTAGTAAAGCGTTTGACAAAGTTCCTCACCAACGACTGTTGCTTAAATTACAGGCTCACGGAGTAGAGGGTAAAGTTTTGAAAAATCAATGGTAAAAGATCTGACTGTCCACTTTTGTTTATTATTTATATCAATGACTTAGACACAGGAATTAGTAGTGATGTTAGTAAATTTGCAGATGATACCAAGATCGGTAGAGTAATTGAGTCGGATCAGGACGCTAGTATTCTCCAAGTGAACTCAACAGATTATATGACTGGGCGGATAATGCAGATGGAGTTCAATGTAGGGAGTGCAGTATTCTGAGAAGTCTTCCTCAAACTATATTTAGCATTAGTTAGACCTAATCTTGACTATGCGGTTCAGTTCTGGTCACCCTACTATAGAATGGATATCAAAATGTTAGAATCGGTGCAGAGGAGGATGACTAAGATGATTCAGGGGTTGAGAAACAAGACTCAAACAGTTAAACTTGCATTCTCTAGAAAGGCGAAGGGTGCGTGGAGACATGATCGAGGTTTATAAATGGATGAAGGGCTTTAATAAGGAGACATTCATAAGGTTTTGTTTAACGGGTTTAAACTGGATAAATTCAGATTCAACAGGGACATAGGCAAAATTGGTTTACTAATAGGGTGGTGGATGAACAATTGTCACATTCAAAATAGACTAGATAAATTCATGGACAGCTATATTAGGTGGGGTTAGATGTTCTTATGTTCTTATGTTCTTATGTACTACAGTAATGATGATGACAATGATGACGATAGTGATGATGATGATACTGGTAATGATAATAGAGGTGTATGGTTTTGCTTTTGTTCCATCTCCTTCGCCCTCTTTTGCTGCTATTGCTACTACCAATACTAATAATACTAATACTAATACTAATAATAATAATAATAATAATAATAATAATAATAATAATAACACTCTTGCTACAACTACAACTGCTTCTACTGCTATCATTACAACTACAACAACTAAATCAAACTGTCATTACTATTACTACTTCTACAACAACAGTGAATATAAACTTACAATAACTCCTCAACTAATACTTCTACTACTATTGATACAACTACAACAAAGCAACTACTACTACTACTATTACTACTTCTACATCAATAACAAAACCAGAAACAAAACCACTACAACTGCTTTTACTTCTACTACTATAATCTATCCCTCTACTACTACTACTACTACTACTACTACTACTACTACTACTACTACTACTACTACTACTGCTGTTACTACTACTACTACTAACACTACAACGACTCCTGTGCCTGCAGTGTGTACGACCAGCGACAAGTGCAAGTGGGAAGGCGGAGAGTGCAAGGAGAGATGCAGCTTCCACGAGGACGAGGTAGACAACGCGTGTACGGGCAAGAACTGCTGGTGCTGCGTGCCGAAGAAGGAAGAGGGTGAGTGACTTCCTCCTCCTCCTCCTCCTGCTTTCATCTGCTCACCAAGCCCCAAGTGGCGGTCAAGCAGATTAAATCACCCAAGCGGGCGACCTCGTAATGAGCCAATAGGCTTTCTGTTGCCTGCATTTCCATGTTTCCATGTTTCCATGTTTCTTTTCTTCACCTTCTCACTCCCGTCTTGATTGTGAGCCTCTTCGGTAACTTTCCGTGCACAACATTTATCGTGAAAAATATGTTTTCAAAAGCAAATAAATAAAGAGAACTAATAAATATAATCCTCCTCCTCCTCCTCCTCCTCTAACTGCCCCCTTTCAAACCAATGTTCCCTTTTACTCCTTCTCTTCTAACTGCTTCTGTATATCCTACTACTATTCTCCTCCTCCTGCTCATCCTCAGAGTGCGTGGCCGACTACAAGTGTGAGAACGCCGGCGGCACGTGCAAGGATAAGTGTGCTTCCAACGAGGACGAGATCGTGAGTGGCTGCTACGGAAAGGACTGCTGGTGCTGCGTGCCCAAGAAGGAGCCTGGTGAGTGCTGCTGACTTGTGCTGACCCTCTGTTGACCTCTCGTGCTGACCTATTGTGCTGATGTCTCTTATACTGGCCACTAGTGCCGACTTTTGCTGATTTGACGTTATCCCTTGTCACATGCAGAGTGCGTGGATGAGTGGTGCACGGAGTCAGGCGGCGTCTGTAAGGACAAATGTAGCAGCAATGAAGAGGAGATCGACGGCGCTTGCAAGGGACCCAACTGCTGGTGCTGTGCCCCCAAGGTGGAAAGTGAGTAGTGTGTGTGCCTTTGCGTGTTTATCATTCACCAAGGTTATATCACGTGCTAGGCTCGCGATCTTCAGGGGGTACCATACCATTAATTAGTCTGTGTGTACTGTAAAGGGAAGGGAAAGGAAGGGAAAGTGGTGACCCTCTTCCCATTCCCTCCCCCACTAACTAACCTCGTCCCCCCTTCTCCCTCTCCCCTTCTAGAGTGCGTGAGGCTCCCCAAGTGCAAGAAGAGGGGAGGCAAGTGCAAGGATGCCTGTCTGCCCAACGAGAGAGCCGTGAAGAATGGGTGTGACGGCAAGGACTGCTGGTGTTGTGTGCCCAAGAGTAAGTCCTGTGTTGGGTCTGAGGCAGCCTTCTCCTGTTCCTCTTTTACTCCACTTCCTATTTTTATATTCCTCCTCCTCCTCCTCCTCCTTTTGTTATTCCTTTTACCGCTGCTCTTTTTTTTTATATTTCCCCTCCTACTTTTTTTCTACTGTTCTTACTCTTGGCTTCTGTTCCTCTTCCCCTTTCTCTTCCTCTATCTACTCCTTACTCCTCCTCCTCTTCCTCTTCCTTTTTTCTCTTCTATCTACTCTATCTTCTCCTTTTCTAAATTTTAAGAGAAAGGAATTTAAAACGACAAACAATTATGCATGGACAAATCTGAATAACTGGACGACTATCATTATTTAACCTCCTCCTCCTCCTCCTCCTCCTCCAGGGTGCAAGAACAACCGTCGCTGTGACAAGTTCAATGGCAAGTGCAGCAAGGAGTGTGACCTCACCTGGGACCAGATCATCCGCAACGGGTGCTTCGGGACTGACTGTGAATGCTGCGCCCCGAAAGGTAAGCATGTGTACCTGTGTGTGTGTGTGTGTGTGTGTGTGTGTGTGTGTGTGTGTGTGTGTGTGTGTGTGTGTATTTACCTGTTTGTGTGTTAACAGTTTTCATACTTTGCATAATCTATCTACAAACTTTTACTTTCTGTATTACTATGAAACCCCTGGCTGAATTGTGTGGTCAGCAACCTATCTATCTATCTATCTATATGCCTGTCTGTCTATCCATCTAAACACTACTAAACTGTGTGGCTGAATTGTATGGTCAGTAACCTTATCTATATCTATCGATCGATCTATATATATTTAACCATCTAACTATACACTTGCAATCTGTATGACTGAACTGTGTGGTGGGTAACCCTATTTGTCTACCTATGTATCTACCTACCTATCTATCTATCTATCTACCTCCCTATATCTTTATGGCATCTCCCTCTCACCACACACCACAACGTAACCTCACTACACACACCTCATCTCACCATCACCCTTCCGTCCCCTTCCCCCCGCAGGTTGCATCATCACGGGCAGGTGTGCGCGTCACGGAGGTGTGTGTCGCAGCAAGTGCCGCCACGGTGAGGCCGCTGACGAGTACGGTGGCTGCCTGGGCAAGGACTGTTTGTGCTGCGTGCCCGAGTGTGAGTATATCTATTTTTAGAGTAATTTTGGCAGCTAAAAACAAAAAAATATAAACAAGTTCGCTGACCATGCCTCTCTTAATACTCTACTACTCTCTGTACCACTCTTTAATATTTTTAATACCCTCTACTATAAAACATGTCTAAGTTACCTGCTTTTCTTACTGTCTCCTGACATTGCCTGTTTTAAGTGTACCTGTCATCTCTTCTAATATACCTGTTGTTATCTGATTACCTGGAATACTGTCATATTATCTGTCCTATCACTTGTCTTTATTTATTACAACACCTGTCTTCGCTGCCAAATATCTATATTAATTGCTATATTACTTGCCTCTCATACTAAAAGACTTGAGACTATCACATTTATCCGTTAAAACACCTGTCTGTTTACTTGAGCACCCGTCTAAATTGCCACCTACCTGTCCTAGTTAAAGTTGTCTAACAGTTGCTAGTTTTCTTTACTTCATCAATTCCCTGCTAGAACAACTTTCGTAATTACATATTGGAACACCTCTCAGGATCAGCTTCATTAGCTGTCTATATTGCCATCAGTTATCTATATTTTCTCATTTACCTGCTACAAATACCTTTACTATATGATTTGATTATCTGTTCTCTTATCCTCCCTCCCTCACTCTTTCTCTCCTTCCACAACGTTACCCTCCTCTCTTTACACTTTTCTTGACTTTCCCTCCTCCCACCCCCCCTCTCTCCCTCCATCCTGTTACCCTTTCCTTTATCTTGTACTATCCTCTCCTCTCCCTCCTATCCCTTCTCTCCCTCTTTCCCTCACTTTCTCTCTCCATGCTCTTCCATTCACCTCATCCCCTACCTTTCCCTCCTCTCACCCTCTTCCTCTCCCCAACAGACAAAGCAGCTGAGCTTAACCAGGACAAGAACTTCGACCTGTTGGACTATTAAACCAGCCTTATTACCTGTGATCAACCATCTACAACCTGCCCTCACCTGTAAATTGGAGCTGACACCTGAAAACATCTGATAAATGTCACCCGCCAACTGTAATTACACCTGGAAGAAACTATAGCTATCACTATATACAATGAATGCTTCTTGCGTCCACCTGTGACTACCTGGTAACTTTGAACACATGCACCTGTATTTATCTGTACCTTTAAACACCTGGCATATGTCTAACATCCCCTGTACAAATACCTGAGGACTCTTGCCTGCGACCAACAACCTGTTAACACCTGGTACTTTGAAACACCTGATTCCTAATCCATTTTACCTGTTAATTAACTCTTGATCTAATGCATGTAGGCAGTCACCTATAAACACGTGAGGCCTCTAACCTGAACAGTGAACACCTTTAATACCTAAGGCTATGCTTACTAATTTATTAACAGTTACCTCTTTGCAGTTGCACAGTAGAGTTGACTTCCCCTGTAGGTGATAGGTGACACTAAGCTTCCTATTTCTAAATAGTTTCATGGTCCTTGATATTTATTTCCGTGGCACCGACTATATTCTAGGGGATGAGTGGCATTAAACTCCTTTTCTAAGTGATTGAATGCTAGGTGATCCTTTTTTCCTGGCATTTAGTTCGATACAAAACATATCTGGAGTCGTTTAATTTATTTATTCATTTATTTATTTACTGTTTACATTCACCCTTTTGTTTTGAGAGGCTACGTTATTTATTTACATATTTATTGATTCATCTGTTGTTTACCCATTGGTTTATGAGTTTATTTATTTGTACATTTGCGGATCTTACGTAAGCCTTTCTTCCATCGCTGCATTAAAAATAAAAGACTTTTTGGTGAATCTGTTGTTTTACTTCTATAAAATTACGTTTTTTGTACGTGTGTGTGGGTGATGAGAACAGTGATATGTACATTGACACTATGTACTGTAAATTCCAAATCATAAACTGTAATACTTATAATAATAATTGGTAAATAAAACAGTAAAAAATCAAAACAAAACAAAAAAACAAGCTCAATTTTAACAAACAAACAAAAGAACAACACATAACACAAATAAAAGGAACATGAGAAGACGTTGTCCTGGATAAAAAAAAATAAAGTTAAATCAAAATAATCATACACAAAAACGGGAAACATTAAAACAGAACAAACTACATTGAATATAGCAAAAAAAAAAAAAAGGAAAGAGTAAAAAAATACCTGTAAAATGGTGAAAATAAAAATACGAAATAATTGAAATAAAGCGAAGAAACAACAATGTGATAACAAACGGCCAATATTATAAATCAACCACCACCACCACAACCACCATCACTACCACCACAACTACCACTACCACGGCATCTAAAATGAGAGTAAATGGGAGTAAAGGTAAAAATGGACAGTCTCTCTCTCTCTCTCTCTCTCTCTCTCTCTCTCTCTCTCTCTCTCTCTAAGGGGTCCAAAGGTTAACTACGATGAGAGGTTCTAAAGGATGTCTAAAAAAGAACACAAACAAAAGGGTGACGAACCAATCTATGGGACTTAACCTTCCCCAGCATCCACCAATCACAAGCAGCTTGACTCCGAGAGGGGGCGTGGCTTGTTTGAGAAATTACCAATGAGAGAGGGGAGGGGGAGGAGCTTATTCGCAAAGGTTAGGTGAACAGCGTATAAGGACTATCCACAAATGGCTGAGGAAAGGGCACCGTTACCTCCCTTTCCTTGGCCTCACGTCCTTTTTCTCCTCCCTTTTCCTTTGGCATCTTGGGTGGAAAAGGATGAAAAAGGGTGAGAAAGGGATGCTGTTACCTCCCTTTCCTTGGCCTCACCTCCTTTTTCTCCTCCCTTTTCCTTTGGCATCTTGGGTGGAAAAGGATGAAAAAGGGTGAGAAAGAGTGAGAAAGGGATGCTGTTACTTCCCTTTTCTTGGCATCACCTCCTTTTTATCCTCCCTTTTCCTTTGGTATCTTGGGTGAAAAAGGATGAAAAAGGATGAAAAAGGGATGTTGTTACCTCCCTTTCCTTGGCCTCACCATTTTCTCCTCCCTTTTCCTTTGGTATCTTGGGTGGGAAAGGATGAAAAAGGGTGAGAAAGGGATGCTGTTACTTCCCTTTTCTTGACCTAACCTCCTTTTTCTCCTCCCTTTTTCCCTTTGGCGTCTTTGGACTCTCCGGCCACACACACATCTCTGTACGGACGGAAACGTGCACACATGAGACACGTACACAAATATACACACACAGAAGTACACATAAAACAGTATATACAATTATGTTACTTTAAAGGATGGAAAACAACAGATATATACGTACAGACACACACACACAAACACATTTACACACAAACACACACAGGTATTCATTGGAAAGGTAATCAAGCACCTGAATATTGTAAGAAAGTTCAAACTATTGGTGAAAATATAAATGTGTAGGTATGGAATGTAGGGATGATGTAGAAATGTAGTTCTCTCTCTCTCTCTCTCTCTCTCTCTCTCTCTCTCTCTCTCTCTCTCTCTCTCTCTCTCTCTCTCTCTCTCTCTCTCTCTCTCTCTCTCCATATCAGTTTCCATCCTAAAAGACGGATTTTCCATACCCATAGAAGTGATCCTCGTCAGACACAGACTATCCGTGGAGTTCGAGGTAGGAGGGGGGCCGGGTGGGGGTGCTGCGGCATTCTCCCCAACCCCCCCTGGATGCTCCTGGGTCTTGAGCGGGGGGCGTGGGCTAGGGGCATGGGTGAAGAGTGAGGTGGTGGAGGTGGTGGTGGAGGCGACGGTCGGGGTTAGCGTGTATAGCTCTGAGACGCTGAAGGTGGCATGTGCGTTGACTTCAGGTGACCTGGAGGACAGGGCGTGGGCAAACAGGTGATCCAGCTGACCCATCCTCTCCAGCACACCTCTGGTTATCTCAGGGGATGGTGGGGACAGGTGAGAGGGAGGGCCAGGTGAGGTCGGAGCTTGGAATATTTCAGGCGAACTTAGGTCACTGTAACTTCTGTACATGTTGACGGTGAAGGAGTGAGCGTCGGCAAACCTAACCCGGTGATCTGTTTCCTTGTGTTTACTTCGGCAGGACGACCCAGGGATGTAAACGGTCCCATCATCCGCGAAGACCAGCTTGGCTCTCCTGACGGCGCAGTGTTGGTACCCCGCAAACGCCACCGCTGCTAAAGCCACGCAGGCCAGAGACACGCCAACGCCGCCTAGAGCCATGTATAGGAATTTGACCCCATCGTGTTTCCGCCTTGGCTTGGTCTCGAAGACATGAGATCTCTCGGTCTTGTAGGTCTCGATATAGAAGGAGGCACCGTGGAGGTTGATTCTTAGGTTTCTATGTGTGGTCAGTGTTGCCAAGTCCGCCTCGCAGTTTGGTTGATGGGCGGTGTTGATGGTGAGATTGACGGATAGGTTATGGCCCCCACATTTCATGTCCTCGACGCGTATCGTCTCCTGCGGGTACAAAAGGAGCGAGGAGAAGGACATCACGAAATCCTTGAAGACTTCCTCCGTGTTTGACATGTCCACGGCGTCACACTCCCCCCGTAGCCACACCAGGACAAGCAGCCACACCCCAGCAGCCCCCTTATCACCTTTATCACGTGCCCTAAGTGATGGGGTGAGATTCTGGAGTTCCGAGGAGAGCTTGCTGGTCACCTTCACTGTTTCCCGTTCTTCGTCATCACCACTATCATCACCTCTTGTTATTCTTGATATGAGTGCTTCTTCTTCCTCTTCCACCTCTTCCTCTTCCTCCTCCTCCTCCAGTAGAAGATTGAGTCTAGAATGTGTGGTGGTAGTGGTAGTAGTAGTTGTTGTAGCAGTGGTAGGGTCTATGGTAGTAGTAGAAGGGGTGTCGGTCAAAAAAGTGGTAGAGAGAGAAGAAGAAGAAGAAGAAGAAGAAGAAGAAGAAAAAGAAGAAGAAGAAGAAGATGATGATGACGACTCAAAGGACAAAGAAGAAAAAGTCCCCTTAAACGTTGTGGGTGAGACTGAAGAAACAGAAAAAGAGAATAAGAAAGGTGATGAAGAAAAAGATGGAGAGGAAGGTGAAGAAGACGAAGAAAGGGAAGTAGACCAGGTGGGGACAGGTGATGATGGCGGTGTAGATAGGTGTGAAGGAAAGGTAAGTTGGGTGGGAGAAGTGAGGGGTGGCGGAGAGCTGGGTGGGGCAGAGGTGTGATAATGGGTGATTTGAGATGTTACCCCGTCTTCTATCACCTCACCCTGCCCCTCACCCCCCTCCGAAGTCTTCCCTATGGAGTTGAGAGAAGAAAACGAAGAAGAGGAGGAGGAAGAGGAGGAGGAGGTGTTGGTGATATGTGTTTGCGAAGAGATCTCCCTCACCTGACGACCCTGAAACAGAAAGATGTGTAAACAAATAAACAAATAGATAAACAAAGTAATTAAGCAGGCAATAAACAGCAAAGAACAGTAGAAACGTTTGTTTGCAACGAAATATCTCTTTGCAGGTAAGAAAATCTATAACAAGTAAATAAAGTTATGAACGAATATAGATCACAAATAATAAAATAAATATATATATTAAAAAAATCACATTAAAGGAGAGAGAGAGAGAGAGAGAGAGAGAGAGAGAGAGAGAGAGAGAGAGAGAGAGAGAGAGAGAGAGAGAGAGAGAGAGAGAGAGAGAGAGAGAGAGAGAGAGAGAATTACATATAATTACATAGAAAATCAGACCACACAGACTCCAGACTCGGTGGTCTGTCCTTAAACCTAAGTGATTTTACATTAATCAGAAGGCTCCAAAACGTTGCATTTCTACTCTAGTTGATATTAAGTTGAAGGAAGTGACGGTCGAGCTTATTTTTGAAGGAGTCAATCGTGTTACACTGGACCACTGATGGTGGGAGCTTATTCCATTCTCACACTACAACGTTGGTGAAAAAAAACTTGGTGCAGTCTGAATTTACTTGTCTACATCTGAGTTTCACGCCATTGTTCCTCGTGCGCAAAGTGTCACCGATCATAAACAATGTTGATCTGTCTAAATTCGTGAAACCATTAAGTATTTTAAAACATTCGATCAGTTTTCCTCGGAGGCGACGTTTCTTAAGAGAGAACATGTTAAGGGTAGAAAGTTTTTCTTCGTAGGATTTGTTGCGCAAGGAAGGAATCATTTTCGTTGCCCGACGCTGAACACCTAATTTAGCAATATCCTTTGCATGGTGGGGAGACCAAAACTATAACGCATATTCTAAGTGGGGTCTGACTAAACTATTGTAGAGCGGGAGTATTACATCTCTATTCTTGAATAAAAAGTTTATTTTAATGAAGCCCAACATTCTGTTCGCTTTATTTGCTGCATCGATGCATTGCTGTGAGAATTTGAGGTTTGACGCGATTTTGACCCCCAAGTCCTTGACGCATTGAACGCTTTTGAGTTTAACGCCGCGAATTTCGTAATCGAACTTCTTATTCCTCGTTCCAACTTGAAGGACCTGGCACTTGTCTACGTTAAAGGGCATCTCCCATCTATCCGACCAAGCTGAAATTTTGTGCAAATCCTCTTGGAGGCTTTGCCTGTCTTCGTCAGTGAGAACCGAGTTACCAATCTTTGTGTCGTCTGCAAATTTACTAATGCGGTTATTGAGTCCACGTCGTTGATGTAAATAATGAAGAGCACTGGGCCAAGAACCGAGCCCTGAGGGACGCCACTAGTGACCGGCGCCCACTCTGAGTTAAATCCGTCAATCACAACTCTTTGTTGTCTGTTGCTCAACCAATTCGCGATCCATTGGTTTACTTGACCGTCAATACCTATTTCCTTTAATTTGTAAAGTAATTTATGATGCGGAACTTTATCAAACGCTTTCTGGAAATCAAGATAGACAACGTCCAGTGATTTGGTTACGTCATAAACAGTGAAGAGGTCGTTATAAAAGGTTAATAGGTAAGTTCCCATGTGGTTGGTATCACTCTTACTGTCATTTTTCTTCTTTTTTCTTAATTTATTTTTTTCCTGCTTGCTTGATTGACTTTTTTGTTTGGGTTTTGTTGGTTAGGTTGATTAGATTGTCGCTGGTGTGGCTGTAGAAGTAGTAACAGTAGTAGTAGTAGTAGTAGTAGTAGTAGTAGTAGTACAGTAGAAGTACAGTGGTTTTTGTTGTTGCTAATGTCGTTTTTTAGGTCGTTGTTGCAGGTCTTCTCGTTCTTCCTGTCGATAAAAGAAATGAAAGCAATATTTTATCGCCATATTTACATAACACCTTTCAATCAATCAATCAATCAATCGTTCAGTCTTTCAAATAATCGCTTTAAACATCATGACCAGCAGAAAAATTCAAACATTCACCACCACCACCACCACCACAACAACAACAACCACCACCACCAACAACAACAACGACATCACAACCATCAATAACATCACCACCGTCACCACCACCAACAACACCTATAGCATGTCATCACCACCACCGCCAAAACCGTGTGTGTGTGTGTGTGTGTGTGTGTGTGTGTGTGTGGCCTGATCAGGTGTATATAAGCCCAGGTGAGCCATCCATGGTAGACTATTACCTGTCTAGTCCCAGCACAGGTAAGACATCACCACCACCACCACCTCCACCTTTGCCTTAGTAGCGACTTTCAAAAGTCTATTCTTTAAGTGTTCAGTTACCAAGAGATGTCACTCCAACAAAAAACTTCTAACCACCTCAAAAACCTAACCAAATAGAAAAAAACAAGGACAGCTTTTAAAATGTTTCTCGCTATCGTTAAATTCACCACACTTCACTTTCACTTGCTTGTTTCTTGGCCTATTTGCGTCATAATATTACTAGAAGAGATGTATATGTTGGGTGTAGTCATTATCCCGTAAAAGTGCTTCAAATAGAGCTCAAGGGGAACAGTGTCTGACTGATTGATATTGTTGGAACTGACCTCAAGGAAGGAAGAACCTGAGATATGAGTGACAGGGAATGGCCTAGAAAGGGAGAGCTTGTGATATGGGCGTAAGGGAATAGCCTAAAAAAAGACGGCTTGTATGGGAATGGCCTAAGAGAGGAGAACTTGGGATATGGGCATAATGCAATGGCCTAGGAAGAGGAGCTTGTGATGTGGGCGTAAGGGAATAGCCTACGAAAGACAGATTGTGATATGGGCGCATGGGAATGGGCTAAGGAGGGAGAGCTTGTGATATAAGCCTAAGGGAATGGCTAAGGGAGGGAGAGTTTGTGACATGGGCGTAACGGAATGGGCGAGGAAGGGAGAGACAACTTTTCTTTCACACCCTCACCCCTCCTGATCCCCTTACTCATCCCACCCTTCCCTCCCTCATCCCCTCTTCCTTCCCCCAGTCACCCCCCACCCTTCTGATCACACATCCTTCCTATCATCACCAGAGCCACTACCATGAAGATGAGATTCCTGCTGATGCTCCTTCTCCTCGGCCTGATCGGGGCGGTGGTGGAGACCCAGGCGGAGGAAAAGAACATAGGCCGCCAGGGAGAAGGGCAGGAGAAGGCTGAGGCTGTTGCTGCTGAGGAGGACGAGGAGGAGGAGGAGGAAGAGGAGGGAGATGATGATGATGATGAGGAGGAGGAGGAAGATAAAGAGGAAGGGCCTGTTCTCAAGGTATGATTGTGTTCCTCTTTACATTCATATATACATACCCACATTTATTGTCTTTCAAATCGGTACGAGCGTAATTACCGTGCCTCAACTTTTCTTACACCTGAATATTTACCTTGTATATCCTATTCATCTCCTTCGATAAATGCAGAACTCCACCTTACCTCACCTTATGTTTACCTGCAAATTTAATCTAGCAATTTACCTTCCACATCCACTTCAGGACGCAAAATTACCTTATACCTCACTGTATCCTCACCTGTATAGTTTCCTTCTATATCCTCTGCAGAGCAAATCATTATCTTACCTCACCTCTATATTTGCCTGTATATTTACCTGTTATTTACCTCCTATATCCTCTTCAGAGCAAATAATTATCTTACTTCACTTCTACATTTCCCTGTATATTTACCTGTTATTTACCTCCTATATCCTCTTCAGAGCAAATAATTATCTTACTTCACTTCTACATTTGCCTGTATATTTACCTGTTATTTACCTCCTATATCCTCTTCAGAGCAAATAATTATCTTACTTCACTTCTACATTTCCCTGTATATTTACCTGTTATTTACCTCCTATATCCTCTTCAGAGCAAATAATTATCTTACTTCACTTCTACAGTTGCCTGTATATTTACCTGTTATTTACCTCCTATATCCTCTTCAGAGCAAGTAATTATCTTACTTCACTTCTACAGTTGCCTGTATATTTACCTGTTATTTACCTCCTATATCCTCTTCAGAGCAAATAATTATCATACCTGACCTTATTCTCTACCTTTATACACTTTCCACATTTTGTTCACCTCGGACAAATACAAAAGTTCACCTAAGCTTAATCACCTTACCTTGCCTTTTATCAACCTGTGTCTGCCGCATCCTCCTCAGGACGCAGAAACAGACACACGCTTCATCACCTTCGACAAGTGCAAGAGGACCCACGAGTGCCAGGTGGCCGGAGGATCCTGCAGGACGGAGCATTGCACCAGGTGGGAGCAAGAGCTGAAAGGTGGCTGTAGTGGACCGTACTGCCGATGCTGCGCGCCCAAGCCTGAAGGTGTGTGTGGGTAAAGGAGGGAGGGGAGGTTAGGGGGAAGGAGGTGAGAAAAGGGGAGGCGTGAAGGAGTGTATGTTGGGGAGGTTGTGGGTGTGGGAGGATGCATATGGGGGATGTGTGTCTGGAGGGCGGGGTTATAGGTAATAAAATGTGTAATAACGATACTGAAACAACAATCACTACAAGAGCTACTTTTACTACTACTACTACTTCTACTACTTCTACTACTACTATTACTACTACTACAACTTTTACCCCTACTACAGTTACTACTACTTTAGTACATCACACCTTAACCCTCAAACCTCATAATACCACCACCACTACTACCACTACCATCACCACTACTACTACTACTACTACTACTACTACTACTACTATTACTACTATTACTACTGCTACTACTGCTACTCTTTCCCCCCACAGAATGCATCACAGACTACAGGTGTACCGACGTGGGAGGCATCTGCAAGGATAAATGTGGCGCCAGCGAGCATGTCTCATTGACGGCGGCGTGTCCTCTCAAGGGGTGCTACTGTTGTGTACCCAGCCAGCCAGGTGAGCACACAGGTGACACAGGTTAACAAGGTGACAGGTGAACACATGGCCTGGTGGGGAGAAAGCACACAGAGATAGATGGGGAGGGAGGGTGACATACAGGTATACACAAAGCTTGGTATGGGAGAGAACACACATAGAGGTAAGCACAAAGGTGACTCTGATAAACACAAGGTGGGAGAGAGTACACAGGTGAACATAAAGCTTGAGAGAGAGAGAGAGAGAGAGAGAGAGAGAGAGAGAGAGAGAGAGAGAGAGAGAGCGCACAGGTGAACACAAGGCCTGGTATGGTGTAGTCTCTCTCTCTACCTCCCTACCTCACCCTCCTTCCCTTCCCTCCCTATAACCTCCATGTTCTTCCCTTCTCTCTCTCCCCTTCTCTACCTCACCCTCCCTCCCCTCCACACTTTACCTTCAATCCTTTCACCTCACTACCTCAACCTCCACTCCCTCCCTTTCCCCTCGAACCTTACACTTCCCTTCATTCACCTCCCTTCCTCCGTTTCTCCCCTTCGTGCCCTCACCTTCCCTAACTCACCATCTCTCCCTTCCTCCCACTGCCAGTCTGCACAACTGACTTCTACTGCATGAACGGCGGCGGCCAGTGCAAGGCGAAGTGCGCCGACAACGAGAAGCATATCAATGAGCACTGCTCCGGGAGTGGCTGCTACTGCTGTGCCCCGGTGGAGGAGGGTGAGTGTCCTGCTACTGAGTGATAATACTAATTATTAATGATAATATTAATGATAATACTAATTATTAATGATAATTGGTGAGGCATGACCTACCTTTTGTGAACCCATGCTGCGAGTCGTGAATTAAGCTATGTTAGAGAAACATAGCTTAATTCACGACTCGCAGCATGGGTTCTAAAAGGTAGGTCATGCCTCACCAATCTCTTTGTCCTTCTACAATAAAGTATTTGAGGCGGTTGACAGAGATGAAAATTATGATGTAATCTATCTTGATTTTAGTAAAGCGTTTGACAAAGTTCCTCACCAACGACTGTTGCTTAAATTACAGGCTCACGGAGTAGAGGGTAAAGTTTTGAACTGGGTCAAGGCGTGGCTTAGCAATAGGAAGCAAAGAGTGCAAATCAATGGTAAAAGATCTGACTGGGGATGTGTTACGAGTGGGGTCCCACAAGGTTCGGTATTAGGTCCACTTTTGTTTATTATTTATATCAATGACTTAGACACAGGAATTAGTAGTGATGTTAGTAAATTTGCAGATGATACCAAGATCGGTAGAGTAATTGAGTCGGATCAGGACGCTAGTATTCTCCAAGGTGAACTCAACAGATTATATGACTGGGCGGATAAATGGCAGATGGAGTTCAATGTAGGGAAGTGCAGTATTCTGAGTGTAGGTAGGAACAACCCTTCACATAACTATTGCTTAAATGACACTCTCATAAGTAGGTCTGGGTGAGAGGGATTTAAGGGTCTTAGTGAGCTCTGATCTCCGTCCAAGGGCACAATGCATTCAAGCTAGAAATCGAGCTAATAGGGTACTGGGATTTATTTCAAGGAGCGTAAGCAACAGAAGCCCCGAAGTCTTCCTCAAACTATATTTAGCATTAGTTAGACCTAATCTTGACTATGCGGTTCAGTTCTGGTCACCCTACTATAGAATGGATATCAAAATGTTAGAATCGGTGCAGAGGAGGATGACTAAGATGATTCAGGGGTTGAGAAACTTGCCATACGAGGAAAGACTCAAACAGTTAAACTTGCATTCTCTAGAAAGGCGAAGGGTGCGTGGAGACATGATCGAGGTTTATAAATGGATGAAGGGCTTTAATAAGGGAGACATTCATAAGGTTTTGTTGGTAAGAGAACCGGGTAGGACACGAAGTAACGGGTTTAAACTGGATAAATTCAGATTCAACAGGGACATAGGCAAAAATTGGTTTACTAATAGGGTGGTGGATGAGTGGAATAGGCTTAGCAGTCATGTGGTGAGTGCCAATACAATTGTCACATTCAAAAATAGACTAGATAAATTCATGGACAGCGATATTAGGTGGGGTTAGATACACGGGAGCTTAGGGTCAAAGGAGCTGCCTCGTACAGGCCTACCGGCCTCTTGCAGACTCCTGCGTTCTTATGTTCTTATGTTCTTATGTACTACAGTAATGATGATGACGATGATGACGATAGTGATGATGATGATACTGGTAATGATAATAGAGGTGTATGGTTTTGCTTTTGTTCCATCTCCTTCGCCCTCTTCTGCTGCTATTGCTACTACCAATACTACTACTACTACTACTAATAATAATAATAATAATAATAATAATAATAATAATAATAATAATAATAATAATAATAATAATAATAATAATAATAATAATAATAACACTCTTGCTACAACTACAACAGCTTCTACTACTATCATTACAACTACAACAACTAAATCAAACTGTCATTACTATTACTACTTCTACAACAACAGTGAATATAAACTTACAATAACTCCTCAACTAATACTTCTACTACTATTGATACAACTACAACAAAGCAACTACTACTACTATTACTACTTCTACATCAATAACAAAACCAGAAACAAAACCACTACAACTGCTTTTACTTCTACTACTATAATCTATCCCTCTACTACTACTACTACTACTACTACTACTACTACTACTACTACTACTGCTGTTACTACTACTACTACTAACACTACAACGACTCCTGTGCCTGCAGTGTGTACGACCAGCGACAAGTGCAAGTGGGAAGGCGGCGAGTGCAAGGAGAGATGCAGCTTCCACGAGGACGAGGTAGACAACGCGTGTACGGGCAAGAACTGCTGGTGCTGCGTGCCGAAGAAGGAAGAGGGTGAGTGACTTCCTCCTCCTCCTCCTCCTCCTGCTTTCATCTGCTCACCAAGCCCCAAGTGGCGGTCGAGCAGATTAAATCACCCAAGCGGGCGACCTCGTAATGAGCCAATAGGCTTTCTGTTGCCTGCATTTCCATGTTTCCATGTTTCCATGTTTCTTTTCTTCACCTTCTCACTCCCGTCTTGATTGTGAGCCTCTTCGGTAACTTTCCGTGCACAACATTTATCGTGAAAAATATGTTTTCAAAAGCAAATAAATAAAGAGAACTAATAAATATAATCCTCCTCCTCCTCCTACTCCTCCTACTCCTCCTCTAACTGCCCCCTTTCAAACCGATGTTCCCTTTCACTCCTTCTCTTCTAACTGCTTCTGTATATCCTACTACTATTCTCCTCCTCCTCCTCCTCCTCCTCCTCCTCCTGCTCATCCTCAGAGTGCGTGGCCGACTACAAGTGTGAGAACGCCGGCGGCACGTGCAAGGATAAGTGTGCTTCCAACGAGGACGAGATCGTGAGTGGCTGCTACGGAAAGGACTGCTGGTGCTGCGTGCCCAAGAAGGAGCCTGGTGAGTGCTGCTGACTTGTGCTGACCCTCTGTTGACCTCTCGTGCTGACCTATTGTGCTGATGTTTCTTATACTGGCCTCTTGTGCCGACTTTTGCTGATTTGACGTTATCCCTTGTCACATGCAGAGTGCGTGGATGAGTGGTGCACGGAGTCAGGCGGCGTCTGTAAGGACAAATGTAGCAGCAATGAAGAGGAGATCGACGGCGCTTGCAAGGGACCCAACTGCTGGTGCTGTGCCCCCAAGGTGGAAAGTGAGTAGTATGTGTGCCTGTGCGTGTTTGTCATTCACCAAGGTTATATCACGTGCTAGACTCGCGATCTTCAGGGGATACCATACCATTAATTAGTCTGTGTGTACTGTAAAGGGAAGGGAAAGGAAGGGAAAGTGGTGACCCTCTTCCCATTCCCTCCCCCACTAACTAACCTCGTCCCCCCTTCTCCCTCTCCCCTTCTAGAGTGCGTGAGGCTCCCCAAGTGCAAGAAGAGGGGAGGCAAGTGCAAGGATGCCTGTCTGCCCAACGAGAGAGCCGTGAAGAATGGGTGTGACGGCAAGGACTGCTGGTGTTGTGTGCCCAAGAGTAAGTCCTGTGTTGGGTCTGAGGCAGCCTTCTCCTGTTCCTCTTTTACTCCACTTCCTATTTTTATATTCCTCCCCCTCCTCCTCCTCCTTCTTTTGTTATTCCTTTTACCGCTGTTTTTTTTTTATATTCCCCCTCCTACTTTTTTTCTACTGTTCTTACTCTTGGCTTCTGTTCCTCTTCCCCTTTCTCTTCCTCTATCTACTCCTTACTCCTCCTCCTCTTCCTCTTCCTTTTTTCTCTTCTATCTACTCTATCTTCTCCTTTTCTAAATTTTAAGAGAAAGGAATTTAAAACGACAAACAATTATGCATGGACAAATCTGAATAACTGGACGACTATCATTATTTAACCTCCTCCTCCTCCTCCTCCTCCTCCTCCAGGGTGCAAGAACAACCGTCGCTGTGACAAGTTCAACGGCAAGTGCAGTAAGGAGTGTGACCTCACCTGGGACCAGATCATCCGCAACGGGTGCTTCGGGACTGACTGTGAATGCTGCGCCCCGAAAGGTAAGCATGTGTACCTGTGTGTGTGTGTGTGTGTGTGTGTGTGTGTGTGTGTGTGTGTGTGTGTGTGTGTGTGTGTGTGTGTGTGTGTGTGTGTGTGTATTTACCTGTTTGTGTGTTAATAGTTTTCATACTTTGCATAATCTATCTACAAACTTTTACTTTCTGTATTACTATGAAACCCCTGGCTGTATTGTGTGGTCACCAACCTATCTATCTATCTATCTATATGCCTGTCTGTCTATCCATCTAAACACTACTAAACTGTGTGGCTTAATTGTATGGTCAGTAACCTTATCTATATCTATCGATCGATCTATATATATTTAACCATCTAACTATACACTTGCAATCTGTATGACTGAATTGTGTGGTGGGTAACCCTATTTGTCTACTTATGTATCTACCTACCTATCTATCTATCTATCTATCTACCTCCCTATATCTTTATGGCATCTCCCTCTCACCACACACCACAACGTAACCTCACTACACACACCTCATCTCACCATCACCCTTCCGTCCCCTTCCCCCCGCAGGTTGCATCATCACGGGCAGGTGTGCGCGTCACGGAGGTGTGTGTCGCAGCAAGTGCCGCCACGGTGAGGCCGCTGACGAGTACGGTGGCTGCCTGGGCAAGGACTGTTTGTGCTGCGTGCCCGAGTGTGAGTATATCTATTTTTAGAGTAATTTTGGCAACTAAAAACAAAAAAATATAAATAAGTTCGCTGACCATGCCTCTCTTAATACTCTACTACTTTCTGTACCACTCTCTAATATTTTTAATACCCTCTACTATAAAACATGTCTAAGTTACCTGCTTTTCTTACTGTCTCCTGACATTGCCTGTTTTAAGTGTACCTGTCATCTCTTCTAATATACCTGTTGTTATCTGATTACCTGGAATACTGTCATATTATCTGTCCTATCACTTGTCTTTATTTATTACAACACCTGTCTTCGCTGCCAAATATCTATATTAATTGCTATATTACTTGCCTCTCATACTAAAAGACTTGAGACTATCACATTTATCCGTTAAAACACCTGTCTGTTTACTTGAGCAACCGTCTAAATTGCCACCTACCTGTCCTAGTTAAAGTTGTCTAACAGTTGCTAGTTTTCTTTACTTCATCAATTCCCTGCTAGAACAACTTTCGTAATTACATATTGGAACACCTCTCAGGATCAGCTTCATTAGCTGTCTATATTGCCATCAGTTATCTATATTTTCTCATTTACCTGCTACAAATACCTTTACTATATGATTTGATTATCTGTTCTCTTATCCTCCCTCCCTCACTCTTTCTCTCCTTCCACAACGTTACCCTCCTCTCTTTACACTTTTCTTGACTTTCCCTCCTCCCACCCCCCCTCTCTCCCTCCATCCTGTTACCCTTTCCTTTATCTTGTACTATCCTCTCCTCTCCCTCCTATCCCTTCTCTCCCTCTTTCCCTCACTTTCTCTCTCCATGCTCTTCCATTCACCTCATCCCCTACCTTTCCCTCCTCTCACCCTCTTCCTCTCCCCAACAGACAAAGCAGCTGAGCTTAACCAGGACAAGAACTTCGACCTGTTGGACTATTAAACCAGCCTTATTACCTGTGATCAACCATCTATAACCTGCCCTCACCTGTAAATTGGAGCTGCCACCTGAAAACATCTGATAAATGTCACCCGCCAACTGTAATTACACCTGGAAGAAACTATAGCTATCACTATATACAATGAATGCTTCTTGCGTCCACCTGTGACTACCTGGTAACTTTGAACACATGCACCTGTATTTATCTGTACCTTTAAACACCTGGCATATGTCTAACATCCCCTGTACAAATACCTGAGGACTCTTGCCTGCGACCAACAACCTGTTAACACCTGGTACTTTGAAACACCTGATTCCTAATCCATTTTACCTGTTAATTAACTCTTGATCTAATGCATGTAGGCAGTCACCTATAAACACGTGAGGCCTCTAACCTGAACAGTGAACACCTTTAATACCTAAGGCTATGCTTACTAATTTATTAACAGTTACCTCTTTGCAGTTGCACAGTAGAGTTGACTTCCCCTGTAGGTGATAGGTGACACTAAGCTTCCTATTTCTAAATAGTTTCATGGTCCTTGATATTTATTTCCGTGGCACCGACTATATTTTAGGGGATGAGTGGCATTAAACTCCTTTTCTAAGTGATTGAATGCTAGGTGATCCTTTTTTCCTGGCATTTAGTTCTATACAAAACATATCTGGAGTCGTTTAATTTATTTATTCATTTATTTATTTACTGTTTACATTCACCCTTTTGTTTTGAGAGGCTACGTTATTTATTTACATATTTATTTATTCATCTGTTGTTTACCCATTGGTTTATGAGTTTATTTATTTGTTCATTTGCTGATCTTACGTAAGCCTTTCTTCCATCGCTGCATTAAAAATAAAAGACTTTTTGGTGAATCTGTTGTTTTACTTCTATAAAATTACGTTTTTTGTACGTGTGTGTGGGTGATGAGAACAGTGATATGTACTTTGACACTATGTACTGTAAATTCCAAATCATAAACTGTAATACTTATAATAATAATTGGTAAATAAAACAGTAAAAAATCAAAACAAAACAAAAAAACAAGCTCAATTTTAACAAACAAAAGAACAACACATAACACAAATAAAAGGAACATGAGAAGAAGTTGTCCTGGATAAAAAGAAAAAAGTTAAATCAAAATAATCATACACAAAAATGGGAAACAATAAAACAGAACAAACTACATTGAATATAGCAAAAAAAAAAAAAAAAGGAAAGTAAAAAATTACCTGTAAAATGGTGAAAATAAAAATACGAAATAATTGAAATAAAGCGAAGAAACAACAGTGTGATAACAAACGGCCAATATCATAAATCAGCCACCACCACCACAACCACCATCACTACCACCACAACTACCACTACCACGGCATCTAAAATGAGAGTAAATGGGAGTAAAGGTAAAAATGGACAGTCTCTCTCTCTCTCTCTCTCTCTCTCTCTCTCTCTCTCTCTCTCTCTCTCTCTCTCTCTCTCTCTCTCTCTATATATATATATATATATATATATATATATATATATATATATATATATATATATATATCTAAGGGGTCCAAAAGTTAACTACGATCAGAGGTTCTAAAGGATGTCTAAGAAAGAACACAACCAAAAGGGTGACGAACCAATCTATGGGACTTAACCTTCCCCAGCATCCACCAATCACAAGCAGCCTGACTCCGAGAGAGGGCGTGGCTTGCATGAGAAATTACCAATGAGAGAGGGGAGGGGGAGGAGTTTATTCGCAAAGGTTAGGTGAACAGCGTATAAGGACTATCCACAAATGGCTGAGAAAAGGGCACCGTTACCTCCCTTTCCTTGGCCTCACCTCCTTTTTCTCCTCCCTTTACCTTTGGTATCTTGGGTGGAAGAGGATGAAAAAGGGTGAGAAAGGGATGCTGTTACTTCCCTTTTCTTGGCATCACCTCCTTTTTATCCTCCCTTTTCCTTTGGTATCTTGGGTGAAAAAGGATGAAAAAGGATGAAAAAGGGATGTTGTTACCTCCCTTTCCTAGGCCTCACCATTTTCTCCTCCCTTTTCCTTTGGTATCTTGGGTGGGAAAGGATGAAAAAGGGTGAGAAAGGGATGCTGTTACTTCCCTTTTCTTGGCCTAACCTCCTTTTTCTCCTCCCTTTTTCCCTTTGGCGTCTTTGGACTCTCCGGCCACACACACATCTCTGTACGGGACGGAAACGTGCACACATGAGACACGTACACAAATATACACACACAGAAGTACACATAAAACAGTATATACAATTATGTTAGTTTAAAGGATGGAAAACAACAGATATATACGTACAGACACACACACACAAACACATTTACACACAAACACACACAGGTATTCATTGGAAAGGTAATCAAGCACCTGAATATTGTAAGAAAGGTCAAACTATTGGTGAAAATATAAATGTGTAGGTATGGAATGTAGGGATGATGTAGAAATGTAGTTCTCTCTCTCTCTCTCTCTCTCTCTCTCTCTCTCTCTCTCTCTCTCTCTCTCTCTCTCTCTCTCTACATATCAGTTTCCATCCTAAAAGACGGATTTTCCATACCCATAAAAGTGATCCTCGTCAGACACAGACTATCCGTGGAGTTCGAGGTAGGAGGGGGGCCGGGTGGGGGTGCTGCGGCATTCTCCCCAACCCCCCCTGGATGCCCCTGGGTCTTGGGCGGGGGGCGTGGGCTAGGGGCATGGGTGAAGAGTGAGGTGGTGGAGGTGGTGGTGGAGGCGACGGTAGGGGTTAGCGTGTATAGCTCTGAGACGCTGACGGTGGCATGTGCGTTGACTTCAGGTGAGCTGGAGGACAGGGCGTGGGCAAACAGGTGATCCAGGTGACCCATCCTCTCCAGCACACCTCTGGCTATCTCAGGGGATGGTGGGGACAGGTGAGAGGGAGGGCCAGGTGAGGTCGGCTTCCCTTTACCTGTCTTGGGCTTCTTCGGGGCTTTTTTGGCGTCCTGTCCTGATGTCACACCTATACCTGAGTCTGTGTTCGCACCTAGCTCACCTGTACCTGATTTATCAGCTGTGTTCACCTGTGTGCCTGAATCCAGGTTGTTATCAGTGACTGGCTTGACACCTTTACGTGTCTTTCCGTCTGTCTTGGCACTGCCTTTCTTCTCATTTGTCTTCCCACCTGTTGCACCTTTCCCCCCTGCCTCCACACCTGAGTTAGGCCACCCATTGACCAGGAGTGGATGTAGGACTATATCATCTGGCCGGAAGGAGCTGAGGCCACTAACGGACGTGTATTCTTGGGCGCTGCGAGATACAGACTCCTCCCACATCGTCTCCCTAGCTTTTCGTGCACATGTCCTCTTGCCATCAGTAACGTCCCTGGGAGCTTGGAATATTTCAGGCGAACTTAGGTCACTGTAACTTCTGTACATGTTGACGGTGAAGGAGTGAGCGTCGGCAAACCTAACCCGGTGATCTGTTTCCTTGTGTTTACTTCGGCAGGACGACCCAGGGATGTAAACGGTCCCATCATCCGCGAAGACCAGCTTGGCTCTCCTGACGGCGCAGTGTTGGTACCCCGCAAACGCCACCGCTGCTAAAGCCACGCAGGCCAGAGACACGCCAACGCCGCCTAGAGCCATGTATAGGAATTTGACCCCATCGTGTTTCCGCCCTGGCTTGGTCTCGAAGACATGAGATCTCTCGGTCTTGTAGGTCTCGATATAGAAGGAGGCACCGTGGAGGTTGATTCTGAGGTTTCTATGTGTGGTCAGTGTTGCCAAGTCCGCCTCGCAGTTTGGTTGATGGGCGGTGTTGATGGTGAGATTGACGGATAGGTTCTGGCCCCCACATTTCATGTCCTCGACGCGTATCGTCTCCTGCGGGTACAAAAGGAGCGAGGAGAAGGACATCACGAAATCCTTGAAGACTTCCTCCGTGTTTGACATGTCCACGGCGTCACACTCCCCCCGTAGCCTCACCAGGACAAGCAGCCACACCCCAGCAGCCCCCTTATCACCTTTATCACGTGCCCTAAATGATGGGGTGAGATTCTGGAGTTCCGAGGAGGGCTTGCTGGTCACCTTCACTGTTTCCCGTTCTTCGTCATCACCACTATCATCACCTCTTGTTATTCTTGATATGAGTGCTTCTTCTTCCTCTTCCACCTCTTCCTCTTCCTCCTCCTCCTCCAGTAGAAGATTGAGTCTAGAATGTGTGGTGGTAGTGGTAGTAGTAGTTGTCGTAGCAGTGGTAGGGTCTATGGTAGTAGTAGAAGGGGTGTCGGTCAAAAAAGTGGAAGAGAGAGAAGAAGAAGAAGAAGAAGAAGAAGAAGAAGAAGAAGAAGAAGAAGAAGAAAAAGAAGAAGAAGAAGATGATGATGATGACTCAAAGGACAAAGAAGAAAAAGTCCCCTTAAACGTTGTGGGTGAGACTGAAGAAGCAGAAAAAGAGAATAAGAAAGGTGAAGAAGAAAAAGATGGAGAGGAAGGTGAAGAAGATGAAGAAAGTGAAGTAGACCAGGTGGGGACAGGTGATGATGGCGGTGTAGATAGGTGTGAAGGAAAGGTAAGTAGGGTGGGAGAAGTGAGGGGTGGCGGAGAGCTGGGTGGGGCAGAGGTGTGATAAGGGGTGATTTGAGATGTTACCCCGTCTTCTATCACCTCACCCTGCCCCTCACCCCCCTCCGAAGTCTTCCCTATGGAGTTGAGGGAAGAAAACGAAGAAGAGGAGGAGGAGGTGTTGGTGATATGTGTTTGCGAAGAGATCTCCCTCACCTGACGACCCTGAAACAGAAAGATGTGTAAACAAATAAACAAATAGATAAACAAAGTAATTAAGCAAGGCAATAAACAGCAAAGAACAGTAGAAACGTTTGTTTGCAACGAAATATCTCTTTGCAGGTAAGAAAATCTATAACAAGTAAATAAAGTTATGAACGAATATAGATCACAAATAATAAAATAAATATATATATAAAAAAATCACATTAAAGGAGAGAGAGAGAGAGAGAGAGAGAGAGAGAGTGTATCACTTACAATAATCACATAATCCTGATTTTTCCGTAGCCCTCTCCCTCCTCCTCCTCCTCCTCCTCCTCCTCCTCCTCCTCCAAATGATTCTGGAAACAAAAGAAAAGGTTACACAGACAATAATAATAATAATAATAATAATAATAATAATAATAATAATAATAATAATCAGCAACAACACTGATTAATCAACACAGGTAAACCAAACAATCAGCTTACTTGATCCAGCAAAGGTAACATCACCCACCACCACTACTATTAGGAGGAGGGTCAGGTGGTGAGACAGGTAATGCGACGCCATCACCCTCCCAAGAGGTAATTCAGAAGACTCTCCAGGTAAGCAATCAAGGTGAGTCCTCAAGGTGAGTCGCAGGTAAGTTCCCATGTGGTTGGTATCACTCTTACTGTCATTTTTCTTGTTTTTTCTTAATTTTTTTTTCCTGTTTGCTTGATTGTCTTTTTTGTTTGGGTTTTGTTGGTTACGTTGATTAGATTGTCGCTGGTGTGGCTGTAGAAGTAGTAACAGTAGTAGTAGTAGTAGTAGTAGTAGTAGTAGTAGTAGTAGTAGTAGTACAGCAGTAGTACAGTTATGTTTTTGTTTTTGTTGTTGCTAATGTCGTTTTTTAGGTCGTTGTTGCAGGTCTTCTCGTTCTTCCTTCCTGTCGATAAAAGAAATGAAAGCAATATTTTATCGCCATATTTACATAACACCTTTCAGTCAATCAATCAATCGATCGTTCAGTCTTTCAAATAATCGCTTTAAACATCATGACCAGCAGAAAAATTCAAACATTCACCACCACCACCACCACAACAACAACAACCACCAACAACAACAACAACGACATCACAACCATCAATAACATCACCACCGTCACCACCAACAACAACACCTATAGCATTTCATCACCACCACCGCCAAAATCATCTTCAAACTTATTATGATATTGTTTCATTTTTATATTCAATCAACTATTTATATAATTTTGCTACCCGTTATTTTTTTCAAAATTTCTACTACTACTGCTACTATTTCTACTACTACATCTACTATTACTACTATTACCACTAATAATAATAATAATAATAATAATAATAATAATAATAATAATAATAATAATAATAATAATAATAATAATAATAATAATAATAATAATAATAATAATAATAATAATAATAATAATAATAATAATAATAATAATAATAATAATAATACTGCCGATCACAACAAATGATTACTATTTGAGAAAAAAAAATCACACTAGAAAAATTAATAGATATATGCGAGTAGAAAAAGTAAGAAAGGAAGAGAGAAAAACGAGAAAAAGAAATTAGAATGAATAAAAGAAATAGAGAGAATAATTGACTAAAAGGTCCACTTAACTCAAAGGATAAAGAAAAAAAACACTTCACATTTGGCATAATCTCTCTCTCTCTCTCTCTCTCTCTCTCTCTCTCTCTCTCTCTCTCTCTCTCTCTCTCTCTCTCTCTCTCTCTCTCTCTTAATGGCCTCTTCATCCTAACACTCTCCTCCTCTTCCTTCCTCTTCTCATGCTCACTGTTCTTTTCTTTTTTTCTCTTTTCCTTTCCTTCTCATTTTTCTTCTTTCTACTTCCTCTCTTCATTCTTTTTCTTCTTCCTTCTGTGGTCAGACTAGAAAAGCAGGTTAAACTACGTCAAGTGATATTGAAAACTTAATAATAATAATAATAATAATAATAATAATAATAATAATAATAATAATAATAATAATAATATGTTGAATTAATGAATTATTTTCGTAAAGCAGAAAATATTTATATACTACTACAACTACTGCTACTTTACTACTACTACTATACCTACTAATACTAATACTACTACTACTGCAACTACTACTATTTCTAATGCTACTACTACTACTACTACTATTACTACTATTATTATTATTATTATTATTATTATTATTATTATTATTATTATTACAGTACTTGCACAAAAAAATCACACACACAAGCACATACTCACACAAACACAACCCCCCCCCCCCACCACCACACACACACAAACACCCCACACACCACATGTTCACCTCCACTCACCACCACCGAGCTCAGCACAACCACCACCACCACCACCACCACCACACTCACACACCAACGAGGCAGGACTGGGAACGAGATACTTCAGCCGGGCGTCAATACCCACCCTGCTCCCTGCCTGGGTCATCTGATACCCTGCTGAACCGCCCTCATTCACCCCTGTCCACCCCTATCCTCCCCTCCCTGCCACTCGCTCACCCTCACGCCTCGGCCAAGACTAGCGTAGTTTGCCTTTAAATGATTCCGTTTTCATCGAAACCTTTGTCCTGTTTTCTTTGATTGGTTTCGTTTTCTTTAGCTTATTGCCATATGGATTTGTTTTTCCCTTGTGTGTCTGTGTTATTTTTTGCGTGTTCTCTCTCTCTCTCTCTCTCTCTCTCTCTCTCTCTCTCTCTCTCTCTCTCTCTCTCTCTCTCTCTCTCTCCTCGAATTACCGAAGCCATGAGAAGATTAAGCGATAGAGAGTGAAGGGAAACGGAAGTGGGAGGAGAGAAGGGGAGGAGGATGGGGAAAGGAGGGGAGGAGAGGGAGGGAGAAGAGAAGGGGGAGGAGGGAGGGAGTGAGGGTCGGGTAGAAAAGGGGGAGAGGAGAATGGAGAGGGAAGAAAGGGGAGGATAGGAAAGGTAGAAAGAAGGGAGGGATAAAGGGATGAATAAAATTAACGGAAAGAAAGGGTGAAGAGAGAGGGGGAAAAGGGGGGAAAAGGAGAGAAAGGAGAAATAGTAAGGAGAGGAATAGGGTGAGGAATGGGAAGACAAAAGAAAAGGGGCTTGAGGGTGATAAAGTGAAAGATGGAGAGAGAGAGAGAGAGAGAGAGAGAGAGAGAGAGAGAGAGAGAGAGAGAGATTGTAAAAGGGTTGTCATGAATTATAATGTTAGGGATCAATTACCAATAAATTATTCTCTCTCTCTCTCTCTCTCTCTCTCTGAAGGTGTGACATACCGACGGAGGAATGTATGTGTGTGTGTGTGTGTGTGTGTGTGTGTGTGTGTGTGTGTGTGTGTGTGTGTGTCGACAGGTTCATGTTATTTTGTTCATTTATGTTAATATTAATATGATGCTCTAAACACACACACACACACACACACACACACACACACACAAATACACACAGGGATGGAGTATAAAAAATCATATATATATTGGCCAAGGACAGAATTTATTAACCAAAGCAATCATGGAAAGCCGAAAAATTATAATATAAATAAAAATATTAAAAATAATAAAAAATAATAAAAAGCGGGTCTGCATAATGGATCAATATTTGAAGACATAATAAGTAGATAGATAAGATATAAATATAGATAGATAGGTAGGTAGGTAAATACAGGTATATTGATGGAGATAGGTAAATAAATAAATAGACACAGACTGGAGGAAGATAGATAAAGAATAACTTAAGATAAAAGGATAATGGATAAAAATGAAATAAAGAAATGTGATGAAGTCAAATACGGCAAGCAAAAAGAGAAGTAGATTATGACGTAAAAAGTTAAATAATCCAATTATATCAAAGAAACAAAATAATAGACAAAATAAATGAACTAGTAAATGAAAACTAATTGAACTATTTTATTAACCTGCCAGCCTTTACTACAACAACAGCAACAGCAACAACAACCCTCACCTTCCTACATCACTACTACTACTTTGAAACGATAATAAATGTTGCTGAATTAACTCCAAAAAATCACCAATAAAAGTCGTATCAATTATTTAAAGATGAATACGATAGCTAACCACTTCAAGCAACCAAAATGTAAACAAATGCTGCACTAAAACAGAAGAGTATTGCCACTACTTTAACGAATGATCTAACTACTTTAAAAAGGATCGCAACCAACATCAAAAACTACCCAAAGTGGAATATAAACAAAGCTACAAAATTGAGAAAAAGGAAAAATCACTTGGCCAGGTAAATCTCAGGTGTTTGCAAATTACAGGTGGGAAATTCAACACTGCAGGTGGTATACCAGTTCCAGGTGTTAGAGACGGGAACTAATTGGCAGGTGGTGTAAAGGTAGCAGATGACAGATGTTACCGTTGATAGGTAAGGAGTGGCAGGTGTTTGCATTGACTGGCTTAGTAGTCGTCACCTTCCTCAGTATCCAAAACGCGGTCCTTTACATAATGCCCATACTCCTCTGCAATTGGAAAGGTCAGGGTGAGTGAAACAGGTAAATAAATGCAATTAGCAGGTTAGCGTAGGAAGGAAAATCAATCAGCACTATCTTCAGGTTATTCCAACAGGTGAGACTCATTAAGAGAGATTAGGTGAGGTGAAGTGAGTGAAAAAGGTGAGTGACAGTAATTAACAGGCAAGCTTAGGGAGGGAAGTTAATTAGCGCCATTTGCAGATTATTTTAACAGGTAACTGGTTCACAAAGGTAAGTCAGAGGTAGGATGAGGTACATATAAACACACATACAAACATAATATTAACACAAAGCACAGACACACTCAGACACACCTGATAAAAAAGACACAGACACAGCAACATTAATAACATGACACAGAAACAAACACAGACACAGTAATACTTCATAAAACACAAAATCATACATACACAAACATACTAAATAAAAAAACAGACAAGCACAGCAATACTTCATAAAAAAAAACAGAATCACATACACAGCAATACTAATAACAACACACACAGACACAAACACAGACACAGACACAAATGCAGCCATACTTAGCCAACAAAAACACACACAGACACAGCTATACTTCATAAAAACAGACAAAAATATATACACAGATATACTAACACACACACACACACACACACACACACACACACACACACACAGAACGCCATACTCACTCTCAGGGATGCAGCAGGTACAACCCTTGCCTAAACAGCCGCCATACGGGTCAGCCTTCTCTCCATAGCGACAACCGTCAGAGCGACACACACCTCCGTAACGCGCACAACCGCCCTTGATTTGGCAACCTGCCGAGGGAAGGTGTGTGGTGAAAGGGTGTGTGGGGAGAGGTTAAGTGGAGATGTGTGGCGATTGTGTATGAGGGAAGAGGTATGTGTAAAAGGGTGTGTGGAGGGAGTGTGTGGTAATGTTGAGCGTGTGGAGAGGTGTGTGTGTGTGTGTGTGTGTGTGTGTGTGTGTGTGTGTGTGTGTGTGTGTGTGTGTGTGTGTGTGTGTGTGTAACAGGGTGTGTGGGGAGTATGTGAAGGTGTGTGAGGGGAGAATGTGTGAAGGTGTGTGAGTGGAGAGTGTGATGACCGGGCAGGTGGGGAGAGAATGTGTGGTGAAGGTGTGTGTGTGTGTGTGTGTGGAGTGTGTGTGGTGATGTGCAAGTGCTTCATAATTTTTTTTTAAACCCTACTGAATAACACAAGGAAATTAATGTGACCAGGGTAATTAAAGGTGTTGGCGTAATACAGGAACACACACACACACACACACACACACACACACACACACACACACACACACACACACTGCAATGAGTAAATATTTTTCATTAGCACTTATTGCTGTTATTATTATTATTATTATTATTATTATTTATATTTTCCTTTTTATTTTCAATCATATTATTTTGTTCATTTGTGTCTTTCATTTCATTTCATCTTCCTTTGATGTATATTTTCAGCTCTAGGGCTGCCTTGTACTTCATGCAATAAACCGTTTATTATTATTATTATTATTATTATTATTATTATTATTATTATACACACACACACCTTTCGGGGCACAGCATTCGCAGCCGGATCCGAAGCAACCGTTCTTGATGATCTGATCCTTCGCGAGGTCGCACGTCTTGCCACACACACCCTTGTACTTGTCGCAGCGGTTGTTGCTCTTGCACTCTGCGGGCGGAGGAGGAGGAGGAGGAGGAAGAGGAGGAAGACGGGGATGAGGTGAAATACTCAATAAGCCCTCCCAGCAACACCAATAATGACAATAATAATGATTCCAAAACACACATCGTTATAGTCTTATGCTTCCTTACAGATCACATGGACGCCGAACACGTAAGATCAAGAGGACCTGGACAAGAGTACGCAATGAGGCAGTAAAAGGAAATGACAGGCAGTAAGAGGAAAGCCAAAACAAGGGAAAGCTGTAAAAGAATTAGTAACAGAATAATTAGTAGGAGGAGATGTAAGAGGAGAAAGAGATGAAGGGTAAATAAGAGCAACAGTAAGATAATAAGCGAGGATAAGAACTGAGAGGAGAAATAAAGAGGAGGAAGAGTACTATGAAGAGGAAGAGAACCAGCAACAATAATGACAAGAAGAGAAGCAAGATAGGAGGAACAGAAGGAAGGAATGAAAAAAAAAGACAGACGAGAAATAAAAAGGACTAAGAGTACTATAAAGAAGAAGAGGAACCGCAGTAATAATAAGAAGAGGAGGAAAAGGAGTAAGAAAGAAGTAGAAGAAATTAATGAAAGAAAGAATGAGAAGATTGAGAGGAGAAATAAAGAGGACTAGGAGTATTAAAAAGAAGAGGAACCGCAGTAATAATAAGAAGAGGAAGAAAAGGAGTAAGAAAGGAGTAGAAGAAATTAATGAAAGAATGAGAAGATTGAGAGGAGAAACAAAGAGCTTTACGAGTGCTATAGAGAGAAGAGAACCCACAGCAGCAGCAGGACTTACGCTTGGGGGCACAACACCAGCAGTCCTTGCCCTCACAACCGTTCCTGATAGGCCTCTCATGAATCTGGCACTTTTCCCTGCACTTGCCTCCCTTACTCTTGCACTTCTTCAGCCTGCGGCACTCTGCAGGAGGAGGGAGAGGACAAGGACGAGGAGGAAAATATTAGTGTTCTCTTTCTAAAACATCATCAAGGACTCATTTCACGTTTAACTTGAATATTATTCACTGTATACAATAAAATGGAAGAATGATAAGGCAGATGAGGCAGATGAAAGCTTGTTGCTCTATACCAAGGCTTCATTTACCCTTGAGATGCCTCCTGTAAAAATATAAAGACACACTACTCACTCTCCACCTTGGGGGTACAACACCAGCAGTTGGGTCCCTTACAAGCCCCGTTAATCTCCTCCTCGGTGCTGCCACACCGCTCCTTGCACACGCCGCCGGACTTACTGCACCACTCGTCCACACACTCTGCAGGGGGAAGAGGGTAGAGTCAGCACAGTCACCATGGAATCGCCACAGTCACCACAGAATCACCAAAAGGGCACTTTAGGCACCTAAGCACCTTAGGCAGAGACGACAACAATCAACAAGAGAAGAAATCAGACAAAAAGCGAACTAGGGGAAGAAATTAGTAAAATTAGACAAGAGGAAGAAATTAAACAAAAAATAACGCAGAAGGGTAAGAAATTAGACAAAAATCAGCCACGAAGAAAAATGAGACAATTTTCCCAAAAAAGATAAATAAATAAAGACAAAATATAGATAACAAGGGGATGAAATACAACAAAAAATACCAAAAAGGAAAAGACAAAAAAGCCAACAACGGGAACAAAATGAGTAAAAATAGACAAAAAGAGGAAGAAATGAAACAAAATATATCGCAAAATGGTAAGAAATGAGACAAAATTAGCCAAAAAGAGTATGAAATACGATAAAATGAAAAAAAAGGGAAAGAAAAGAAAGAATGACCCGAAAAAAGGGACAAAATATCATCCAAGAATCAGGCACACGGTCAGCGGAACTTACTATTGGGCACGCAGCACCAGCAGTCCTTCCCGTAGCAGCCGCCAATAATCTCCTTGTCGTTGGGGTCACACTTCGCCTTACAAGACCCTCCGGCGTTCTTGCACTTGTAGTCGGCCACGCACTCTTGAGGGGGGGGAGAAGGAGGAGGCGAATGAGGAGGAGGTGGAGGAAGAGGAAGAGGAGAAAAAGTGGGAGGAGGAGGAGGAGGAGGTGGAGGAAGAGGAAGAGGAGGAAAAGTGGGAGGAGGAGGAGGAGGTAAAAGAATAGATAATTTGTTATTTCTCTCTCTGCTTCACAGTCACACAATTATATCATCATAATTATTCAGCACACTTAGTTCCAAAGAATGGTCATAAATAGAAAAAAAGTAATAATAAAAATAGAAAAAAAATAATAATAAAGTAAGTAGATTAGGAGGAGGAGGAGGAGGAGGAGGAGGAGGAGGAGGAGGAGGAGGAGGAGGAGGAGAGTTATCATAGAGAACTTCGGAGGAGGAAAAGGAGCCAAAAGGATATTAGAGATGAGGCTTAGAACGAAGGGAAACTAGAGAAGGATGAGGAGCAAGAGGAGGAGAGAGAGGAAGAAGAGGAGATGCTATAAAGAAAGGACTTAGGAGAAGAAAAGAAATGACATAGAGAAAAGGAATCAAAAGAAATATTGAAAGAGACTTAGAGAGAGAAGGAAGAAGAGGAGGAGGAGGAACATTATAAGAAGGATTAGGAGAGCTATTACGAAAAAAAATATAAGGAGGAAGAAAACAAATGAGCTGAATAAATGGAGAAAAAAAGAAAAAAAGACAGGACACAGGAAGAGGAGGAGGAGGAGCTGGAAAGAGAGGTATACAGTCAAAACGAAGTTAAGGAGGAGATGAAGAAGGGAGGAGGAAGAGGAAGAGGAGGAAGGTAAGGGCCTTACTCTCTTCCTTCTTGGGGATGCAGCACCAACAGTTCTTGCCGTCACACACGTTCTGAATTTCCTCCTCGTAGAAGCTGCACCTCTCCTTGCACTCGCCTCCTTTCCACTTGCAATTTTCATTGGTCTTGCACTCTGCAGGTACACAGAGTTAATGAAAGGTGAGGTGACGTTAGGTGTGGCTAGGTTTGGGTAAGGTTACGTTAGTTATGGCTAGTTTAGGTGAGGTGATGTTAGTTATGGCTAGGTTAGGTCAGGCTATGTTAGGCATGGCTAGGGGGCGGTGGTCAAGTGGGTTAGATCATCATGCCATTAATTAAGGCGAGGAGATTCAAACCCCAGTACCGCACCTTGACGTCTTAAACACCCCGAGCCACACCCCTCAAAAAGTGACCCTACATGAACATGTGGTAGAAAGCTTTCAAAACAAAACAAGTAGCATAGTAGTAGTAGCAGCAGGAGCAGGAGACTTACTCTCAACAATCGGGGCACAGCAGAAGCAGCCACTCCCGGAGCAGTGTTGCTTGATGTCTTGTTCGCCAGAGGCACACTTGTCCTTGCACTTGCCTCCCTTGTTCAGGCAGTAGAAGTCGGTGACGCATTCTGCCAAGGGAGAAAAGAGAGGGAGTCTGAGTGTGAGTGTTTACCTGTCACCTGTGTATTCATTAGCATGATCCTGAGTGACCTTAAGATTACCTGTGTGATTCTTTTCCCCTTGAGCTGCTTCCTTTACTGTACCTAATTCACTTGTGTTTCAATTAGTATGATTTTGAGTGAGCCTGGGGTTACATGTGTGATTCTTTTTTACCTTGAGCTGCTTCCTTTACTGTATCTAATACACGTGTGTTTCAATTAGCATGATTCTGAGTGAGCCTGGAGCTATGGGCTTTCTTGTACCCTTGAGCTACTCCCTTTACAGCACCTGAGTCACCTCTGTTTTAATTAGCATGATTCTGAGTAAGCTTGAGTCTACCTTCAGGCTTTTATGTGCCCTTGAGCTGCTTCCTTTACCGTAAAAAAAATCTACCACGTTGTGTGCAAAGGGAGGTCCCAGTGCTTTCTTTTTTAGCGATTAATGTGATGGACAAAAAAAGCCCGCTATGAACTGCTTCCGTAATGAGGATAAAAAAGAAAAAAGCCTAGTTCGGTCCGGGAGTTCGATACTCTCCTCACCCGATCATTTGTGTTCGCTTGTCACGTGTGTTAATTAGCAGCATCTGAGTGTACCTAAGTAAACTGGAAGACTACCTGTACTATCACCATCATCGGGCTTTTACTTCTCTATTTCTATATTCATTTATTCATTCTAATCAAGGTAGAGAAAGTGTTATTTGTTTTGATGCATGGGCTAGCTAGTGTATTCACCTGAGTAGAGGTATGCCCCTGAGTTACCCGTGTGCCACTTGTGTGCTCACCTGGCTTGCTGGGCGTGCAGCATTGGCAGCCCTTGCCGTCACAGATGCCCCACACGTTGACGACCTCCCCGGTGGCACACTTGGACTTGCAGATACCACCTTCGTTAGCGCATCGATAGTCTGTTTTACACTCTGCAGGGAAGAATAATAGTAGTAATTGTAGTAGTAGCAGCAGTAGTAGTAGTAGTAGTAGTAGTAGTAGTAGTAGTAGTAGTAGTGAGAAGTGAGAAGTGAGGAGTGAGGAGGAGGAGGAGGAGGAAAGCAGTAGAAGTCGTAGTAGAAGTAATAAAAGGAGGAGAAGAGGAAGAGGAGGAGTAGCAGGATAAGTGTTAAAATATATACCACAAACTTGACTCAGACCTCGAAACAGATCGAGGTAGCAGCACACCCTCACCCCCTTCATCCCCCCCCCCCCCCTCACCTGGTTCCTTCTTGGGGGCACAGCACCAGCAGTAGTTTCCGCTGCATCCGTTGGGAATCTCGTCCTCCCACTTGCTGCACCCCTCGGACCGGCAGTGACCATTGGCACTCTGGCAATTGCTAGTCGGGATGCATTTTCCGAAGCTTAAGTGACTGACGGTTCTGTCGCTGAGTGGGGCATCACCTGCAGGGGAGGAAAGGTAGGCTGGGTAATTAAGAGGAGGTGAGGTAAAAGGTGATGGCATAAGTCAAAGGTTAGATGTTTGTAAGGCGGTATCGAGTTGTCAAGTGAGGATTTTTTTTTCTTTTACGGTATAGGAAGCAGCTCAAGGACAAAACTAAATGAGAAAAAAAGTCCGTTAATCACTGCTCCTATATAAGAAAGTATAGATGAGTGGCAAAAA
Source organism: Eriocheir sinensis (assembly GCF_024679095.1). Classification (NCBI taxonomy): domain Eukaryota; kingdom Metazoa; phylum Arthropoda; class Malacostraca; order Decapoda; family Varunidae; genus Eriocheir; species Eriocheir sinensis. Next base: position 5,451,135 of record NC_066568.1, read on the forward strand.
GACAGGTCGATTTCGGGTGGAGAGGTGTCTTGATACTCACTTCTTGAAAGAGGTCAAGTCGTAGGGAGGAGGAAATACAGACGAAGGAAGGCTGATCCAGAGTTTACCAATGAAAAGGATGAAGGAATGAGGATGCTGGTTATGTTTTGCATAGGGGAATTAGAGAGTATAGGGATGAGCTAGAGCAGAAAGTCGAGTCCAACAGAGCCTTGTGAAACACCACTGTTGATAAGTTAGGGGAAGAACAGTGACCGTCTACCACAGCAGAGATAGTTTAAAGACAGAATAACATCAAGTTCCTTCTGCCCTAACCTAAAATAATAGTTTGTGCAAGGTAATATTCTCTCTCTCTCTCTCTCTCTCTCTCTCTCTCTCTCTCTCTCTCTCTCTCTCTCTCTCTCTCTCTCACCTTGTGGGTTTTCTAGGTCAGCGTTACCCTGAAAGTTAAAATTAAGAAATACATTATTATTATTATTATTATTATTATCATTATTATTATTATTATTATCAATACCTCAATTATCATTTACTTGTATTATGTAAACTTAAGAATCGAAACACACATCATGGCACAATCAAGTGGGTGGGTGGGTGGGTGGGTGTCCTTACCTCTTTCTGTTCCGCTCCGGTTTCTCTAATGTTTGGCAGTTCACCGGCGCCTGGAGTCTCGTCTTCCCCGTCTTCATCTTCATCTTCATCAGATCTCTCATCTTCATCAGACTCCTCATCTTCATCCTCGTCCTCATCACTCGAGTCCTCATCGTCATCGTCAGCCTTCACCTCACCCCTCGTCTCGGCGGCAGCATCCGGGGTGTCAATATCCCCTGCGTCCTCTGCTTCTTGTTGGTCCTCTGCCACTGCCCCGAGCAGCCCCACAAGGAGTAGCACCAACAGGAGTCTGAGCTTCATGTTGTCAGTGGTGGTGGTGGAAGTGCAGGTGGAAGAAGTGAGCTGCTACCTGTGCTACCGTAGGACAGGTAGACTGTGATGTTGCAAAGATCTCTGCACCTATTTATACACCTGCAGAGCGATTTGCATTCACACACACACACACACACACACACACACACACACACACACACACACACACACACACACACACATGCATGCATATAATTCACACTTGCAATAAGCCCACTCTGAACACACACACACACACACACACACACACACACACACACACACACACACACACACACACACACACACACACACACGCACTCACACATTCACAACAGCAGACTCTTCCCATAAATCACCATTACCTGTCCCCCTGCCTCGCCCTCACCTGTACCCCAATACCCCCCCTTACACCTGCACACCTGGCTAAAAAGTGGTGAGGTGTTCGCTCCACTTGCACCTGTTGTTCCGGGTCTGTGGAAGTCGGTTTTTTTTTTTTTTCTCTACATTTAGCTGGGTCGGGGTGACTGTCCTCTCATGCATGTCTGTGGAGGGGGGTGGTTATGGGGGGGTGTTACCTGGCCTAGTTTGACTCAGGTAGGCTACTCATTAGCAGATCATCGCAGTGACACCTGAGTTACCTGTGTATCGCCTTACGACCACGACGGGGTCATAACAGGTTAAAAGGTGAAAGAAATAGTGATAATAATGATGACGGTGATGGTGATTTTTTTGACATTCGCCCTATAGCGCTAGTGGGCTTTCTTGACGTGGCCTGTTTTTCGACCCCAGCCCGTCATTGGCGAAGGCAAGTATTTCATAGTGGCACCATTCTGGCTTGGCTCATGCTGTGCACCCCATCCCCGGGATCATCTCTGATTCTCTTGAGTTTCGCTAGCTCGAGTTGATAGGTGGTCATCAGAAGAGCATGTCGGCAGTCTTGGTCCCCTCGGCGATGAATAAACACTTTCAGCTTGTAGTGGCGGGGGGGGTCCAGTCAGCCATCGTCTCCCCTGGTGATACTGCTGCTCCTTTTACTACCAATACTACTACTACAACTACAAATAATGATAATAATAATAATAATAATAATAATAATAAGAAGAAGAAGAAGAAGAAGAAGAGAATAATAATAATTAATTAATTATTATTATTATTATTATTATTATTATTATTATAACGACAACAAAAACAACAAAAAACAAAAACAACAAAAACAACAACGATTGGTGAAGATGAAAAAAGATGCAAAATCATCATTATTATTAAAAAAAAAATAAGTAGGTGTTACTTGCAAGCAAAAAATAAAAAAGGAAAAAAATGAGTGGAAGCAATATAGAAAAAATACATAGCAGCCCTCTCTCTCTCTCTCTCTCTCTCTCTCTCTCTCTCTCTCTCTCTCTCTCTCTCTCTCTCTCACACACACACACACACACACACACACACACACACACACGTGCAAGTCCCATTAATCACTTTACCGCAACAGAAACATAAACCTCCACATCATACATTGCACCACAACGAAACGAAAGGAGGAAGAGGAATAGGAGGGGGGGAGGAGGAGGAGGAGGAGGAGGGAGATGTCTGACGTGTCCCAATCTCCTCTCACACCCTCCTCCTCCCAAACACAGTCTCTGCCCTGCCTCATGAACCCCCATATCCCCCTTCTTGCTCAGATAATGACAACAAACCATAAAAAATCATAACAACTTAGACACGGGATTAATTACTCGACCCGACACCAATTAACAGATAAATAAAAAATAGAGATCAAGTGAATAAAAAAAAAATTGGTTAGAGAAAAACATAAAAGGAAAGGAAAAGTGCAGAAAAATCATATCCGTTGAACAAATGGAGAGAGAGAGAGAGAGAGAGAGAGAGAGAGAGAGAGAGAATATACACAGAAATCCACATCAGATTCCAGGAAAAGAAACTGAATGAAGGGAGGAAGGAAGGGCTGAGAGGGAGGGAGGGGAGCAGTGAAGGGTGCAACGGGGAGGAAGGGGAGGAAGGCAATGGGGGGAGAAAACAGATGTGACACGATGAGAGAGAGAGAGAGAGAGAGAGAGAGAGACGAACGTAGGGCAGAAACCAAGGAGGAGAGGAGAGGGGGTAAGGGGGGAGGGGAGTTGGATAATAGATCAGAAAAAATATATGTAATAACATGCTGGCAATGTGTGTGTGTGTGTGTGTGTGTGTGTGTGTGTGTGTGTGTGTGTGTGTGTGTGTGTGTGTGTGTGTGTGTGTGTGTGTGTTACATAATGAGGTTTGTAGAACTTCATGAATATAAATACAATATTGGAAGCATCTGGCTGACGGAAAAAATAGTTTTGGTCGTGGTAGTAGAAGTAGTATTAGTAGCAGTAGCAGTAGTAATAGTAGTAAAAATACATTAATAATATAATTCATAATATTAGTTTTTAGTATTATAATTGTCATTATGGTTATATTAATAATATTATGAAAAAATAACAATTATAAAAATAACTTCAGTAGCAGTAGTAGTAGAAATATCTTTTGCTCCTATAGTATAGCTATTATTATTTTTATTATATTTTTTTATACAATTATTATTATCACCACTACTCCTAATACTACTACTAACACTAATACCAATAATAATAATAACTAAAAATAATAATAATAATAAAAATAATAATAATAATAATAATAATAATAATAATAATATTTATTATTATTATTATTATTATTATTATTATTATTATTATTATTATTATTATTATTATCATTATTATTATTATTACTATTACAATATTAATATTTTTTTATCTTTAAAACACAATTATAAACATCAATAATGATAATAATTATAATAATAATAATAATAATAATAATAATAATAATAATAATAATAATAATAATAATAATAATAATAATAATAATAATAATAATAATAATAATAATAATAATAATAATAATAATAATAAAAGTAGTAGTAGTAATAATAATCATAATCATAATAATAATTATTATTATGATTATGATTATAATCATAATCATAACCATAATCATAATAATAATAATAATAATAATGATAATGATGATGATGATGATAATAATAATAATAATAATAATAATAATAATAATAATAATAATAATAATAATAATAATAATAATAATAGTAATAATAGTAATAAGAATAATAATTACAATAATATCAATTACAACAACAACAACAACAACAACAACAACAACAATAACAACACAACCACCATCATCATCATCGTTATAATAATAATAATAATAATATTATTATTATTATTATTATTATTATTATTATTATTATTATTATTATTATTATTATTAATATTATTATTATTCATAAGAAGAAGAGGAAGAAGAAGAAGAAGAAGAAGAAGAAGAAGAAGAAGAAGAAGAAGAAGAAGAAGAAGAGGAAGAAAATAATCAGATTTTTTTTATTATTATTTATATTACTACCTATCAAACCATTCATATAACAAACAAAAATCATAACCTTTCAGAAAACGTGAAAAACGTTTTATTGGAGATGAAGTGTCAACACTAATCCATAAAAAGTTCTGACAATGTAAAATGGAGCAACCTTTACAACACACCTGAGAAAATGAGAAAAGATAGACAAGAAATTTAGCACTGGCTGGCCACCCTTCCCCACCACACCACACACACACACACACACACTTTCCACCAACAGTCAACAGGAAGAGGAGCTTTAACAAAAACACATTACCACATAAAAGGGATAGGAATAGATAGATATAGATATGGAAGATTTCGACTTTTCACAAACAGTAAACAGGAGAAGGAAGTAAGCAGAAAAATATATTACTACAATGAGAAACAGGAAGAGATAGAAAGATACAGATACGGAAGATTTCGACTTTCCACAAACAGTAAACACAAGGAAGTAAGCAGAAAAAAATATATTACCACATTGGAGGGACAGGAAGTGAGGGATATATACAGATTCGTGAGATTTCGACACTTCCCACACACAGTCAACAGGAAGAGACTCTAGAAGAAAAACATATTACCACATAAGAGGGGCAGGAAGAGATGAACAGATACAGATACGGAAGAGATTTTGACACCTTCCACAAACAGTAAACAAAGGAGGAAGCTACAAGAAGAAAAACACATTACCACATCATATTTCCCATTACTACCATTATCTTTGTTTTTCTCGCGTGATAAATATATTTTCCCCGCAAGACTTGAGACAGAGAGAGAGATGAGCCAGATATTTACATCCTCTTTTAAATGGATAAGAATGGGAAGATGAGAAGGAGGAGGAAGTACGTTTGGCTTTCTTTCTCCTACAAATGGTAGGCATTATCATACTATTTTTCCATGTATTCCCAGGTAACTAATTTAATTTCACGGCTAGATTTCGACATCCTCTTCAAATGGATAGCAATGGGAAGACGATGAGGATGAGCTATATTTAGTCCTCTCTTCCACTCACATAAATGGGCATTATCTTTCTATCTTTCTATGTATTCCCAGGTAACTACTCTAATTCTACGGCTAGATTTCGACATCCTCTTCAGTTGGATAAGTGTGGGAAGATGAGGAGAACGAGGAGGCATATTTAGGTTTCTCTTCCAGTAGCAGATGATGGGCTTTATCTATCCTGCTTTCCATCTTTCTCTTCTCCAATTCCATCTCTCGCATGAATCTTTGTCTAATCTGAGTCTCATATCACTGGGCTGGCAATCTCCACTTTTTCACTTGGCTATCCATCTGTTAAAACTCTACGCATATGACCTGCCCAAGTCCATTTATTTGTCTAGGTAATTAGAATAACATCAGCCTTTTTATGATGATGACGATATGTGCGTCTAGTCTCACCATGTTATAAATAGGGGGAGGTGTCAGTTAGGTCACAGTCTCCTCGCTCTTAGTAAATATGCCGGAAGAGATAAAAGATGAATTTTGGTTTCTAAATATAGGAGACGAGGAGAACTATGTCGTAACCTTCTCATTGGCGGAAAATAGGAAGATTTAGGAAGAAGGGAGAGGGAGGGGAGAAGGGGGGGAGGGAAGGAAGGAAGGAAGAAAGGAAGGAAGGAAAGAAGAAAGGAAGGAAAAAAGAAATGTAAGGGCAAGTTAATTGAAAAAAGAAAACTTATTGAAGGAAGGAAGGAAGGGAAGAAGGCAAAAGGGGAAGAAGAGGAAGAAGGAAATAAAGGAAGATACGGCATATATAGTGAGGAGGGAAGGAAGGAAATGAAAAGAGCATATAATTCTAAAAAAGGAAAAAAATGTAGAAACTAAGCTACAAAGGGGAGGGAAGTGAAGAATGAAAGGAAAAGAGGAAATCAATAACAAAAAATAGGAAAAAAACGTAAAAATAGCTATCAATTCATTCACACGACTAGCGGGTGGGTGAGGTAACGTTACCTATCCATACTCACGGCCTAAAAGCCTAAAAGAAAAACTAACTACATGAAGGGAGGTATTTACATAAACTTCCTCACTTCCAGGTACAGGTGTCGAAAAGGTGCTCAATCAAGGTCTCTTCCTCCGCGGGGGATTTAAACGGAAGAGGAAGAGAGATGAAGAAAGATCGCTGCTTCTGTTTCTAAGTAGAAGTGACGGAAGAAGAGAGATAGAGAGGATGGATTTCTCATTCATGGTACTATTGACGGAAGCGGAACTAGATTTGGGGTGATTATAGCTTCTTCTTCTTCTTCTTCTTCTTCTTCTTCTTCTTCTTCGTCTTATTATTATTATTATTCTTTCAGCTTACGGAAGAGGAGATAAAAATCATGTTGTTTTTTCTAATTCACGGTAATACTGACGGAAGCGGAATTAGACTATCAGATTACGACTTCTTCTTCTTCTTCTTCTGCTTCTTATTCTTTCAGATTACGAAAGAGAAGGTAGAGATTGTGTTTTCTCTCTCATTCACGGTAACATTGACGAAAAAGGAACTGGATTTTATCAGATTATGACTTCTTCATCGTCTTCTTCTTCTTCTTCTTCTTCTTCTTCTTCTTCTTCTTTCAGCTTACGAAAGAGGAGATGGTGTTTTTTCTTTCATTCAAGGTAACATTGATGAAAGAGAAACTGGATTTTATCACATTACGACTTCTTCTTCTTCTTCTTCTTTTTCTTCTTCTCCTCCTCTTACTCCTCCACCTCCTCCTCCTCCTCCTTCTCGTCATCATCATCAGCTTCCTCTTCTTTCCCTTTTTCTCCATTTTCTTTTCCTCTTCTTCCTTCTTCTACTTTTTTTTTCTTTTTTTTCTGCCACTTACATGTTACGCAAGAGAGAGAGAGAGAGAGAGAGAGAGAGAGAGAGAGAGAGAGAGAGAGAGAGAGAGAGAGAGAGAGAGAGAGAGAGAGAGAGAGAGAGAGAGAATTACAGCTATCTCGTTCCCAGTAATTTTAGCGGAAGGTGATGAAATTACGTAATATATTTAGGCTTCTTCTCTTCTAAGTAAAACTAACGAAACTAGGAGTAGATAACACAGGCCTCTTCCTTTCTGGTAATGCCACCACACAAGAGAAAACAACTTGTAATATATAAATTGATTTACATATGATATTGGTCAATTTATATAAGCCTACTGTTGTACTTTGTTTCATTTTATACATTATGACATTCCTACTTTCTTATATTTCTTATATTTGAGAATTTAGACTTTAATCCATCCACTTTATTTCATTTATTCATTAATTTCAAATATGCATGAGTTTTCTCTACGTTTTATTCGTATTTTCACATCAGTGTTCAAACAAAGCGCAATGTTAGTTTGTGTGGCCTTCCTTTATTATTATTATTATTATTATTATTATTATTATTATTATTATTATTATTATCATCATCTATATATTAATACCAGGGGGGGGGGGCATGGAGTCTCGCGGTTTGAAGCCATTAAACTGTTAGTCGGCCATATTGTTCAAGCCGGAGAGGAGTGGCCACATGGATGTACCTCCATGAGCGGCCGGCCAGACCAAGTGTCCGCGTGTGACATTTCATGAGGGTTCGTGTGGCAGACTGGCAGTACATGCTTGCCGCTTACAAATTTCTAATTTGTATTTGTAAAGGAGACAGCACATCTTGGTGATGAATTGTCCTCACCGCATTTCTTGGTGATCATGAATACATTACCGCGCTTCTTGGATATCATGTACAGTATTTTCTTACCTGTTACAGTATATTTACAGTAATAAATTACGAAGCTGATTCACAGACTGTGTCAGGTATAAGAATGGGAGTAATTTTGTTAAGTGTAGCACAAGCAGCAGTCACTCCACGAATGCGGTACTCTAAGGGCAAGCGCCCTCCATGTTAGGCGCGCTACACCCTCGTATTTGAACCTCACGGCTTGAACAATATGGCGGCCGATTTGACAGCTGAGACCACGAAAACTGGCTTCACTCACCAGTACAGCACGCTCGGCACTGTGGGCCTCTCCACCCTTAATACCTCCATGATTAATACGCTTGTACCTTCCTTCCTTCCTTCCTTCCTCCGTGTGTCACGCCTTGGAGTTCTTTGTAACAGCCTCGACCTCGCTATCTCCAACAATTTGACAGCCTCCACCCTGTTATCCGGCCTTGGTATCATAACTACACATTTTGACTTGGTATCATATCTACACATTGAATGTAGCTTCGTTCGTTCCTCCGGCCTTGGTATCATATCTTAAATGTTTACGAGGAAGAGGAAAAGGATTAAGAGATTTAGAAAAAAAATTAAGAGAAAAACGAAGAGGATTAAGAGGAAAAGGAAGAGGTTTAAGAGGTTTAGGAGAGGATTAAGAAAAAATGGAAGGAGATTACGAGTTTTAGAAGAGGATTAAGAGGTTTAGAACACAATTAAAAGGAAATGGAAGAGGATTACGAGATTCAGAAGAGGATTAAGAGGTTTACAAGAGGTTTAGGAGGAGGAAGAAAAGAATTAAGAGATTTTGAAGAGGATTAAGAGGAAGAGGATTTGGATTACGAGCTTTACAGTGGTATATCCACGGGTCCCTCTTGGTAGTAGTAGTAGTAGTAGTAGTAGTAGTAGTAGTAGTAGTAGTAGTAGTAGTAGTAGTACAAGTAGGAATGTGTGAGGTATTTCATCTAATCATCCTTCTTTCCATTACCTCAAGCGATATAGATATATAAAAAGAGAGGTAGACATATAGATAGATAGATAGGAATAGATAGAAAGGAAAAGAATATTTGCCACTCACGATAAAGCAAGAAGAGAAATATGTAATGAAAAATGTCTCGTGTGGGTTTGCGTCCCCATCATCACATTCTTGCCCCGCTGGCCAGAACACCGTAGCGAAGAGTATTTCCCATCCACGACCTGCACACATACAGACAGGGCGGCGTACATTCTCTGATAGGGGAGAAGAAGCACACTTAAAGCTTTCATTCAAGGGCAAGAAGGTTAAGTAAGCACTGAGATGGACACTTTACTATTACACTCACACGCAGACATATATGAGTTACAGTTTGAAACGAGAAGATTAAAGTAGACATTGATGTATTGAACTTACACACACTAATAATACGAGCTGTTCGAACGGTCGATAACAGAAACATAGATCATAGAAGAGATAAAAAAAAGACTGATCAAGACGAGAATATTACGATACACATTGATATATTATACTGACACACAGAGACAGAACAAGCTAATAGAACGAGAGAGAGAGAGAGAGAGAGAGAGAGAGAGAGAGAGAGAGAGAGAGAGAGAGAGAGAGAGAGAGAGAGAGAGAGAGAGAGAATTACAATAGACACGATAATATATTGTACTATCACACAACGTCAATAGGATCTAACAAAAAGACGTCCAGACAGTAAGATAGATAGATACATATGGATACATAGATAAAGAGAGAGAGAGAGAGAGAGAGAGAGAGAGAGAGAGAGAGAGAGAGAGAGAGAGAGAGAGAGAGAGAGAGAGAGAGAGAGAGAGAGAGAGAGAGAGAGAGAGAGAAATTGCTTGATTTTTGGATTAACTGACTGATTGATCGATAAATAGATAGATGGACACAAATACAAATAAAAAACAAGCCTACCGGTGCCACAGGCGAAGATGTAAAAAAAATAGAGAAAGGAGAAAGAAAAAGGTATATCAATGTGACAGGGTTAGACGAAAGTGAAGGGAAAGGGCAATATTAAAAGAGAGAGAGAGAGAGAGAGAGAGAGAGAGAGAGAGAGAGAGAGAGAGAGAGAGAGAGAGAGAGAGAGAGAGAGAGAGAGAGAGAGAGAGAGAGAGAGAGAGAGAGAGAGAGAGAGAGAGAGAGAGAGAGAGAGAGAGAGAGAGAGAAAGGGGCGTTGGGTCTGTCAAAAGAGGCAGGTGGAAAGATCAGGCTGTCACGTCACTTGTTCAATATTCATGTCAGGTGTGTAGACATGCTTGTTATACACCTGTGTCCGCCTACCTCTGTCGATGATGAGGTGCGGTTATTGGTGGTTTTATTATTGTTGTTAATGTTATTATTATCATTAGTATTAGTATTGTCTTTGTTGTTGTTGTTGTTATTGTTGTTGTTGTTGTAGCAGAAGCAATAGTAGTAGTAGCAGTAGTAGTAGTAGTAGTAGTAGTAGTAGTAGTAGTAGTAGTAGTAGAAGTAGTAGTAGTAGTAGTAGTAGTAGTAGTAGTAGTAGTAGTAGTAGTAGTAGTAGTAGTAGTAGTAGTAGTAGTAGTAGTAGTAGTAGTAGAAGAAGAAGAAGCAGTAGTAATTGTACCCCTCCTTTCTCTTTTCTTACTATTACATATACTATTAAGTTACAACTACTACTAATACACTACAACTACTACTACACTACAACAACGGTGGCTGAACAGATAACAAGACGGCTCCACGTTCAGGAGGACGCGAGTTCAATCCCCGCCCGGTGCCACCAAGCTTGGATTTTTCAGCCGCCGCCGAGTGGCTTAAAACTACCCATATGCTGTTCAGAAGACCACCTATCAACCCGGACTCTAGATTCTAGGATTAAAGATGAGCTCCGGAAGGGCAGCATGAGCCAATACAAGATGGCGCCACTATAAATACTCGCCTGCGCCAGAACGGGCTGGGCCGACCATCAGGCCCCACCGGGAAAAAGCCTTGGGCCGACCATCAGGATCCACCGGGAAGAAGCCTACCGGCGCAATAGGCCAAGACGTAAAAAAAAAAAAAAATAAATAAAGATAAAAAAAAAAGATACATTGCGATGATTACGAGCAGAAACAAAACCAATGACAGATCTGACAATAATCATAATGATCCCAACAACCACAACAACAATACTACTAATACCATCACAAATACCACCACCACTGCCTCACATTACCTATTCATCAAACCACCAAAAGTTTTTATTCTCCCACTCGGTCCCATTAACAGGCAACAAACTCTTGCTCATCATTGGCCGGTACTGGAAGAGAAGAGCCGTGTAGGTAAAGGCAATATTAACACAGTTTAAGAAGGTAGCCTGGTCGAGCACACCTGTACAGAGGGTCACCTGGGCGGGATGATTAGCCAGGCGGTGGATGAGAGTGTCCAAGTCATCGGTTTGGGAAGGTTTGGTGTGTGGGTGATGCCGGTAAGCCCAAACAGCATCCTCCAAGGCATGATGCTGTGGTGGTGGGGGGGGGGGAGAGAGAGAGAGAGAGAGAGAGAGAGAGAGAGAGAGAGAGAGAGAGAGAGAGAGAGAGAGAGAGAGAGAGAGAGAGAGAGAGAGAGAGAGAGAGAGAGAGAGAGAGAGAGAGAGAAAATATATAAAGAAAGAGAGAAAGAAAGAAAGAAGGAAGGGGAGATCGAAGAGATAAAGATAGATAGGTAGGAATGAGATAAATAAATAAAAAGTGGAAAAGATAATTCAGTTGGTCAATCCCAAATCTTTTCATTATTCATCTTCTGTATTATCCTTTTTTTTCAAATAATTAGCAGGTAGAAACACAATACCTATTACACCTACAACCACTACAACTACAACAACTACTACAACCACATCTACCACTACTACCAACATAACATACCTTTCTCTTCAGGCCATGGGCGAGGTAACAGAGCAAGTAAAATCTTATCGTCTCGTCCACAACTGAGTAACACAACGGAGCGAGGATGAATGGAGTCTTCGTGGCCAGCACGAAAAGGTATGAATAGAGAAGATACTTGATGAGGAACCTCGCCGACCGAACCCCCAGCAGGAAGGAAAAGGCCTGATGGGGGAAACGAAGAAGGGAGTTAGTTTAAAGAAGGAAAAGAGGGAGAAATGAAATGAGGAAAGCAAGAGGTTAAGCCCGGATTGACAGATAGATTGGTAGATAGGTAAATGGGATAATAGATCTATAGATAGACAGGCAAAACAAAGACAAGGACAGACACAAAGATAAAACGAAAATAAAGATGACTCACACAACATCTGTTACACACACACACACACACACACACACACACACACACACACACACACCTCCCATGAACCCAATCACCCACAATCCCCCGCTCCCCTTACTCATCACTCCTTCCCCTCTTTCCGCCTCTCCCTTTCCCCCCCTCTCCCTCACCCCTTTCTCCCTTCCGTTTCACCTGGTCGTGGAGGTCAATAAGGTCATGCAGGTAATCACAGTGTCGCCTCAGGTCATCGAATGAAAACCTGTCCACTACCTGTAAAAACAATAAATAGATAATGAAAAATGTATAGTAGCAGTAGTAGTAGTAGTAATGATATAAACAATAACAACACCAATATCATAACTACCACCTCTAACACTACTGTCACCACCACTCCTATTACTACTACTACCACTACTATTACTGCTGCCACCACTAGCAACACTAAACCAACACTCATACTCACCTCACCATAACCAGAAGCAGTAGCAGCACTTATATCAGCAGCAGCAGAAGCAGGATGAGGAGGAGGAGGAGAAGGAGGCGGAAGAGGAGACGTGACAGAGACAGTAACAAGGGAAGGGAACTCGCAAAACCTCTTTGAATGGGTGTGGGTATGGGTGTGTGGGTGTGGCGAGGCATGCGGTGGGTATGGGTAGGTAGTAGAATCCTGCAGGAGTGATAGGACACGGCCGTAGCACAGCCCCAAGCCCTTGAACAGCGAGACAAAGAACCAATCTATCTCGACGGGTAGCAGATAGACGATCAAGGTATAACTAACCGCCTGGGAAATATTTTCACCTATCATAAACAAAATCAGTAATGTCGTCACAACTACGTACATCAAGGTAAGGAGAGTCATCATGACCCTCCAGGTAAGGCTAGGACAGGTAAACTTCCTCCCTAGGGCTGTCAGGAAGGCGCAGATATCCTTCGTATGAACCAGAATACAGACCCAGGAAATGAGGATGAAGAACGCCTCGATTATAGAGAAGAGACCGACGATTAGGTGGTCAAAAGAATTACCTTTCTCCCCCAAACCTTGCTCCAACACGTAACAAGCCAGAGCCCAGGTGACGAGGCTGCCGCAGAAGAGCTTCACGTACTGTACATGAAAGGTTCCTGAGGGGTCCTCCTGCACGCCTAAGAACCCAGTGACTCCAAGGAACCAGGTGACGATAGGTTGTGACTTGGTGATGCTGACGAAGGCTTGGTTTTCCTCCATCTTCTTCTCCTTCTTCGCCTTCTCCTCCTTCTTCACCTCGGCCTCAGGGTAAGGGTTGCTCCTCCTCCTACTGCCTCCACTCAAATTTCTCCTCCACTTCCTCTTCTCCTCAGAGTAAAAGTCCATGATAAAGGGAGGATGAAAGAAAGGATCAGGGAGAGAGGAAGGAAAAAAGATGAGAGGTAAGAAAAATGGATGGAGAGAAAGAAGGCTGGGAAAGAAAAGGAAATACGGAAGGAAGAAGGGAAGGAAAGAATTAATGAAAAGAGGAAAGTATATGGAAAAAAAAGGAAACAAGAATGGAAGGAGCGAAAGAAAATCTGAACGGAAAAACAAAAGAAGTTTTAGTGACAAATGAAGGGAAGAAACGAAATTGCAATGAAAAAAATAGGTAAAAGAATGAATTATATGATAGAGTAGGAAAAAATTTAAGAAAAAACAGGAAAAGAAAGAAAGAAGAAAAAAGAGCAGAGGAAACTAAAATTAAAGAAAAGACTGAAACATTGTAGTAATAGTAATAGTATCAACAGCAGCAGCAGTAGAAGTAGTAGTAGTAGTAGTAGTAGTAGTAGTAGTAGTAGTAGTAGCAGCAGTAGTAGTAGAAGATGGTGGC
>NC_066568.1:5472717-5497717 GCF_024679095.1 Eriocheir sinensis
TTTTTTTTTCTTTCTTTGCAGGGTACTACTACACCGGAGTAAGTAACCATTTGGGGGGTGAATTGAGGAGAAGAGTGGTAGGTGGAAGAAAGGTGTGTAGAGATAAGGGGTGTGGGTGTAGGAAGGAGGGAAAGAGGGAGGGAGAAGCGGGGAAGAGATGTGAAGCAAGGATAAAAGTGGGTTCTGATGAGTAGTGATGATTATGATGGGAAGTAATGGGTTGTGATGGGCAGTGATGGGTTGTGATGGGAAGTGATGGGTTGTGATGGTCTTTTTATTTTTTACATTGAAGTAGCTCAGGGGCAAAAACAAAATTGAGAAAAAAAGGCCGCTGATTACTGTCCCAGTTTACTAGTGTAAGGGATGATGGACTGAAAATGCTGGTTAACTCTTGCATAAGGAACTTGAACAGCATAGGGATGAGCTAGAGTAGAAAGTCGAGTGAATGAATAGTGATGGGTTGTGATACGCTGTTATGGGTTATGATGGGAAGGGAAGGGTTGTGATGGGCAAAAATAGACAGAAAAGGGTAATAAGGGGACTCAGGATAGGGTAGGGCAGGGGGGGAGGCATAAGGAGGGCAACATGGCGGGACACTAACCCCCTCCCAACTGTGTCACCAGGTGTGTCCGCCAGGGCCGCCAGGGCCGCCAGGACCCCCGGGTGACGCCGGAGGAAAGGGGGACGACGGGGGATGTGGCTCCGCGGGAAAAGAAGGCGAAAAAGGAGACAAAGGAGACAAAGGGGAGCCAGGAGTGGGAAAAAAAGGAGATACAGGACCAAAGGGAGATAAGGGCGACGATGGTCCCCAGGGTGAAAAAGGTGAAAAAGGCGACCGTGGAATACAAGGAGCCAGCGGCATATCGACGAAAGGCGATAAAGGCGATAAAGGCGATAAAGGAGATAAAGGAGATAAAGGCGATAAAGGAGATAAAGGAGACAAGGGCCCATAGGTGCGTGTGTGTGTCTGTAAGTATGTCTGTGTCTGTCTGTCTGTCTGTTTGTTTGTTGGTTGGTTTGTGTGTGTGTGTGTGTGTGTGTGTGTGTGTGTGTGTGTGTGTGTGTGTGTGTGTGTGTGTGTATATATAAGTAAAAAAAAACGCCAATATATTAAGTCTTACTAACTCACCCCTTTCCCCTTCCTCCTGTTTTCCTTCCCCAATACCTGCCCTGATCTCCCTCCCATCACCCCCATTCCCCTCTATATCTTACTTTCTCTCCCTTCTTCCTCTCCTCCCCTCAACCATCTACCCTCCTCCACACCTGTCCTACTCTTCCCATAATCCGCTCCCGTCCCTACATCCCCTCCTTTTCCTCACTACATCAATTCTCCCCTCTACCTGTTCCCCTCTTTCCTCCCCTTCCCTTAACAGGACTCTCCATCAGGACCAGAGATTTGACCAATGGCGGACCACATCGACCATTATGACAACGAGGACCATGAGATCTTGAACTCCATTAACCTTTCCCTTTCCTTACCTGTCGTAAGACCACAATTTGTAAACTAACATACAATATTATATGTTCTTGAAATTAAACTCTCACAGCATAATGAAAGCAGGTTATTTGAATTATCCTTTTATTACTGTTTATTGTTACTCTTGGTGTTTTTAATGTACGAACGAACACTCCGATAAATAAAGATTGGCTGATGACGAACAAATGACAAAAGCTGACTGACTGATGCCAAAAAGTAACTGCTGGTGCCCCTATTACAGGAAGAATATAAATTCTCTAGATGATATACAGAGAAAATGACTAAAATGATCCAAGGACTTGGAGCTTACCGGATATATAAAGACTAGAATGACTTTGTTTACTTTCTTTGGAAAGACATAGACATAGAGATTTAAAAGAGGTGTTTAAATGAACTGAAGGACTTAACAAGGGAGACCTAAATGTAGTACTTGTGTTAAAAACTGATGTGAGTACTTGCAGTAACGGGTATGAGTTAGATAAATTCAAGTTCAGGGAGGAAATAGGCAAGAACTGATTAACGAACAAGGCGGTGGACGAGTGGAAGAAACAGAGCAGGTTTGTAAATAAAAACACAATTGAAAGCTTCAAATGGGGGTTAGAGTATTTATAGACTTGAGGGGAATTTGTTAAACCTCAGGAGCTGCCATGTGTGGGACGGTTGGCATCTTGTACTCCTCTTATATCCTTGGGTGTATCCCTGTGTAACAAAACCTGCCTGATAAAAGGTAAAGTTGGCGGCATACGCTATAGCTGCGCGTTGCCTCGGTGCTAATCTCCGTAGCGTTGGCCCTTGAGCCTGTAATGGGTAAGAATCCATCAACCCAGGACACAGGGACAGTGTGGCATCCGGGTTACAACAGTTTACCTTTCACAGTGGTCCCCAGATACCATTTATCCACCAGCCCGAATGGGCTGCATGCCAACATCATGGGGCGGGATTCGAACTAGCGGATTCGTTAACAACTGCACCACAAAAAACTGACTGACTGATGGCGAAAAAGTGACAAAAAAACTGCCTAACAGGTGGTGAATAAGTGACAGAAGACTAACGGACTGATAGTAAGTCATCACTAAGGAGGAACATATGAATTTTCTTAATAATAAACACATATGATACCTGTTTTCTTTTCTTTTTGTTGTTGTTTTTTTACATCTCAGCCTATAGCGCCGGTAGGCTTTCTTCAGGGGCCTAGCTGGAGGTCGGCCCAAGCCCGTTATGCCTCAGGCAATTTTATTAGTGGCTTGAATTACTTGATAGGCAGCAACTTTTAGCAAATCTCAGCATGGAGACAGAAGGATATTAAGACAGCTTCCTCGAGGTTGGGCGTTCTGTATCGTCTCCGCCAGTTCTTTTCCCCCTCCCAGATGCTATCTATATACAGGGGACTTGACCGCAATCGTATCGAGTACGCATCTTCTGTGTGGAGGGGCTCCACGCCCACAGCTCTCTTGGACAGAGTAGAGTCAAAGGCTCCTCGTCTCATCAACTCTCTTCCTCATACTGACAGTCTTCTACCTCTTAAATTCCGCCGCCATGTTGCATCTCTTTCTATCTTCTATAGATATTTTCATGCTGACTGCTATTCTGAACTTGCTGACTGCATGCATGCCTCCCTCTCTCCCGCGGCCCCGCTGCACTCGACTTTCTACTCTGGCTCATCCCAATATTGTCCAAACCCCTTATGCATCTTAACGCTTTCATCCCTTACACTGGTAAGCTCTGGAACAGCCTACCTTCGTCTGTATTTCCTCCTGCCTATGACTTGACCTCTTTCAAGAGGAGTGTATCAAGACACCTTACCACCCGAAATTGACCTCTTTTTTGGCCACTCTTCACTTTTTTCTTTTGTGGGAGCAGCGATTAATGTTTTTTTCTACACTTTCTTTTTGTTGCCCTTGAGCTGCTTTCTTAGGCCCCTTTCACACGAGCGGTTTCTGCCGCTCCGGCGCGTGCCGGACGGTTTAGCTTTACATTGACTCTTACGGGTGCGTTCACACGAAGCCGGAGCGGCAGGACTGCCGCTCCAGCAGCCGCACCCTGCCGGACTGCCAGCAAGACCGCAGCGGCAGAAATGCCGCACAACGGTTTTGGTGATGATGTGTTGTTAAGGGCGCGTTCACACATCCGGCGTTTGCCGCGTGCGGCGAGGGATAGTTGTCTGTCAACACTGGGAGGAAGGGCACGCGACCACTTTGTCTGCATCATTGGAAAAGCTGGTATGCACTATATATTCCATCTTATGAACTTTCAGTTGATGTATTTTGAAAATGTAAGTGTCTTACATATTAATTATGTATACCTATGTACAACAAACATCTGCATTTAAATTTCAGGGTTATGGCTAATTAAAAATTATCATGACACGGAGCTGCTGGTCTCCGAGATTGAAAGACGGCCTTGTTTGTGGGGTCTCTCAAGAGAAGATTACAAATATGACTGAAGGAGATACCGAAGCGGATGCAGCAGACACCATACTTGACCGTAGATGTCCAGGTGCCATGCGGCAGAAACCGCTCCTGTGAAAGGGGCCTTAGTATAAAAAAAAGGGGAAAGAAGCAAACAGAAAGGAAGACGCAGAAAATACCAAGAAGCATGAAATACAAACATAAGTCTCACGCAACGCTCGCGAGAAATCAAGACCGGAACAGATAAGTGATAGAGAAAAACCACAACACCTCAGAAATGTCTCATGTTAAGAATGATATAATGGCAATACATATATGTCAGTAGCATGGTGATGATGCTAAAGATGAAGAAAGACAAGGATACAAAAGAATATAAGGAGACTTCAAGAGGACAGACAGCCATTAGGTGGCAGCTTCTAAAGATTGGTGGCTCACCAAATTTCCTTCCCGTCCATAAATACATCCAGCGTCCATTTAAAGCATTCAGTGTGTTTTTGCTTCAACCATACACCTGCTCAGTTTGTTCCACTCATCCACTACCTTGTTCGTGAACCAGTTCTTGCCTATTTCCTTCCTTGACTTGAATTTATCCAGCATTTACCCGTTACTACAAGTACTCTTTTTTTTTTTTTTTTTTAGGTGCTGTCTATAGCGCCGGTAGGCTTTCTTGAAGGGTCTCTTGGACGGCCCCAGCCAGTTAATGGCGCTGGCGAATTTTATATATAGTGTCTGCCGTGATATATGACTTGCTTGGCCAGTGCTGACCCCCGGTGCTTCACTTGAACGAAGTCCCTGAAATATTGATTGCAGATCTAGGCAACATGTGGGAAATCTTCCGCCACTCGACAATCTTTTTTTTTCCAGGTGCTGCCTATAACGCCGGGAGGCTTTCTTTTAGGTTCTCTTTGACGACCACAGCCCGTCAGTAGCGGAGGCGAATATTATTTATAGCAGAAGCCGTGGTATATGACTCTTGCATGGCCCATGCTCTTCTTGACCAAAGTCGCTGAAGTTAGGGTTGACAGAAGATTTGGGCAGCATGTGGGTAATATTCCGCTACTTGGCGATGGTTGAAAAATCAGCGTGTTTGAGCTGGACTCGAACTTAGGTCCACGGGCTCACCGCGACCTTACGCTGACCACTCGGCCACCGCTTCAGCACATATAAATGTTTCATTTAAATCTCCATTCTTAAATCCCTTAATCGATTTAAACACCTCAATTAAATCTCCACGCACTCTACGTCTTTCCAAACCGTTAAATTAAGTCGATTAAGTCTTTCTTTGTGCGGCAAGTTCCTAAGTTCACCGATCGTTTTAGTCATTCATCTATGTATTGCTTCCAGGGAATCAGTTTCCCTCTTGCAATAAGAGAACCAAAACTGAACAACATAATCCAGGTGAAACCTAACCATTCCAAATACAATTTAAGGATAAATGATGATGATGATAGTGATGATGATAATTCTAATGATGAAGATAGTAATAGCTACGAAAAAAGTTGGACAAAATTAGAAATGATAATAATAATAATAATAATAATAATAATAATAATAATAATAATAATAATAATAATAATAATAATAATAATAATAATAATAATAATAATAATAATAATAATAATAATAATAATAATAATAATAATAATAATAATAACAATAATAATAATAATAATAATAATAATAATAATAATAATAATAATAATAATAATAATAATAATAATAATAATTATAACAATAATAGTAATAGCAATAACTATAATAATAATAATAATAATAATAATAATAATCATAATAATAATAATAATAATAATAATATGACTATTATTACCTAGGACATATAACTATTTTTGTCATTATTATTATTATTATTATTATTATTATTATTATTATTATTATTATTATATTATTATAATTATGTATTAAAAGCTACTTAAGGTCAATTACCGAGAGAGAGAGAGAGAGAGAGAGAGAGAGAGAGAGAGAGAGAGAGAGAGAGAGAGAGAGAGAGAGAGAGAGAGAGAGAGAGAGAGAGAGAGAGAGAGAGAGAGAGAGAGAGAGAGAGAGAGATTCGTCTTAGACGATTATATGTTTCCAAGAAACTCTACGAGAAAGAGAATAATAGATTAGCTGGAAGGAGGAAGTGTGTGTGTGTGTGTGTGTGTGTGTGTGTGTGTGTGTGTGTGTGTGTGTGTGTGTGTGTGTGTGTGTGTGTGTGTGTGTGTGTGTGTGTGTGAGAGAGAGAGAGAGAGAGAGAGAGAGAGAGAGAGAGAGAGAGAGAGAGAGAGAGAGAGAGAGAGAGAGAGAGAGAGAGAGAGAGAGAGAGAGAGAGAGAGAGAGAGAGAGAGAGAGAGAGAGAGAGAGGAAGTGATAAAGCCTATATAAGACGAAGCTTGGAGGAAGAATCTCAGAGACAGGGAGGAAGACTGGTGGAAAAGTCTACGTCTGGAGAGAAAACTACCTTGCACGAGTGAGTAGGAGAGAGAGAGAGAGAGAGAGAGAGAGAGAGAGAGAGAGAGAGAGAGAGAGAGAGAGAGAGAGAGAGAGAGAGAGAGAGAGAGAATTATTACATGTGGGTGTGTGAGTCACGAAATGTTTGAGGGTGTGGGCATTAGTCTTCTATCGCCGAAGATGATTCCCTTAACCATGAACGTATTGCCAAACTGTGCCAGAACAACCTTTCTATAGATTCTGTGTACAGTTTCAAGAGGCGATAAGTTAAATCCAGCGAAAATGTAATTATTCAGTTCAGTTCCACACAATTTACCTATAACTCATACACACTTTCTCTCCCATGACCGCCGCCGCCACCACCACTACCACTATTACATCGATAATAACGTCATTAACAACAACAACAACAACAACAAATACAGGCCTTCAATATGGGGCTCAGAGGACTTCACCTCTTCCTCTCGCTGATGTGTGTTGTTGCTGTTTTAGGTGAGTGCTACTTCTACTACTACTACTACTACTACTACTACTACTACCAATAATAATAATAATAATAATAATAATAATAATAATAATAATAATAATAATAATAATTAATAATAATAATACAATCACTAAAACTACTATGTACAAGCACAAGCAATTTACAAACTTTTTTTTTTCTTTGCAGGGTACAGCTACCTCCCAGTAAGTAACCATTACGGGAATGAGGGGGAGTGAGGAAAAGGGTGGCATGTGGAAGAAAGGTGTGGAAAGACTGTAAGGGGTGTGGGTATAGGAGGGAGGGAAGGAGAGAAGGGGAGGAGGAGGGAAGAGATGTAAAACACGGGTAGAAATGTGTTGTGATGGGCAGTAATGGATCGTGATGGGCAGTAATGTGTTGTGATGGGCAGTAATGGATCGTGATGGGCAGTAATGTGTTGTGATGGGCAGTAATGGATCGTGATGGGCAGTAATATGTTGTGATGAGCAGTAATGTGTTGTGATGGGCAGTAATGGATCGTGATGGGCAGTACTGTGTTGTGATGGGCAGTAATGAGTTGTGATGGGCAGTAATGGATCGTGATGGGCAGTAATGTGTTGTGATGGGCAGTAATGGGTTGTGATGGGCAGTAATGGATCGTGATGGGCAGTAATGTGTTGTGATGGGCAGTAATGTGTTGTGATGGGCAGTAATGAGTTGTGATGGGCAGTAATGAGTTGTGATGGACAGTAATGGAATGTGATGAGTTGAGATGGATTGTGATGGGCAGTGATGGGTTATGATGGGCAGTGATGGGTTATGATGGGCAGTGAAGGGTTGTGATGGGCAGAAATGGGTAGTAATGGATGATAAGGGGACTCAGGAAAGGGGAGAATAGGTGAGGTGTATGGAGAGCCACCTGGCGATATACTAACCCCCCCCCCCCCCTGTGTCCCCAGGTGTGTCCGCCAGGTCCGGCAGGACAAAAGGGTCCTCCCGGTCCGAAGGGGGAGAAAGGAGACGTTGGACCCGCTGGAATTGATGGATCAAAAGGCAAAAAAGGAGACCAAGGAGATGCGGGGGACGACGGGAAGGGAGAAACTGGAGACAAAGGAGAAAAGGGCGATATAGGCGACGCAGGACCCAAAGGGGAAAAAGGCGATAATGGCGATGATGGACCAACGGGCCGGAATTCTCCTAAAGCGCCCAAAGGCGATAAAGGCGATAAAGGAGATAAAGGAGATAAAGGAGAAAAGGGAGACAAAGGAGATAAGGGCGACCCTTAGGTGCGTGTGTGTGTGTGTGTGTGTGTGTGTGTGTGTGTGTGTGTGTGTGTGTGTGTGTGTGTGTGTGTGTGTGTGTGTGTGTGTGAGTAAAAAAAACAACACCAATATATTGTCTTATTAACTCACCCCTTTCCCCTTCCTCCTGTTCCCCTTCCCCAATACCTGCCCTGATCTCTCTCCCACCACCCCCATTCCACTCTTTATCTTGCTTTCACTCCCTTCTTCCTCTCCTTCCCTCAACCATCTCCCCTCTCCACACCTGTCCCACTCCCGTCCCTACATCCCTTCCCTTTCCTCACTACATCAATTCTCCCCTCTACCTGTTCCCCTCTGTCCTCCCCTTCCCTTAACAGGACTCTTCATCAGGACCAGAGATTTGACCAATGGCGGACCACATCAACCATTATGACCACGAGGACCACGAGATCTTGAACTCCATTAACTTTTCCCTTTCCTTACCTGTCGTAAGACCACAATTTGTAAACTAACATACAATATTATATGTTCTTGAAATTAAACTCTCACAGCATAATGAAAGCAGGTTATTTGAATTATCCTTTTATTATTGTTTATTGTTGCTCTTCGTGTTTTTAATGTACGAACGAACACTCCGATAAATAGAAACTGGCTGATGGTGTCAAGTGTCAAAAGCTGACTGACTGATGCCAAAAAGTAACTGCTGGTGCCCCTATTACAGGAAGAATATAAATTCTCTAGATGCTATACAGAGAAAATGACCAAAATGATCCAAGGACTTGGAGCTTACCGGACATATAAAGACTAGAACGACTTTACTTACTTTCTTTGGAAAGACATAGACATAGAGATTTAAAAGAGGTGTTTAAATGAACTGAAGGACTTAACAAGGGAGACCTAAATGTCGTACTTGTGTTAAAAACTGATGTGAGTACTTGCAGTAACGGGTATGAGTTAGATAAATTCAAGTTCAGGGAGGAAATAGGCAAGAACTGATTAACGAACAAGGCGGTGGACGAGTGGAAGAAACAGAGCAGGTTTGTAAATAAAAACACAATTGAAAGCTTCAAATGGGGGTTAGAGTATTTATAGACTTGAGGGGAATTTGTTAAACCTCAGGAGCTGCCATGTGTGGGACGGTTGGCATCTTGTACTCCTCTTATATCCTTGGGTGTATCCCTGTGTAACAAAACCTGCCTGATAAAAGGTAAAGTTGGCGGCATACGCTATAGCTGCGCGTTGCCTCGGTGCTAATCTCCGTAGCGTTGGCCCTTGAGCACAATTGAAAAGATTAAAGTAAGCAAAGCTCCTGGTCCAGACAAAATTACCCCTAGGGTCTTAAAAGAAATCAAACATCAAATTTGTAAACCGCTCTCCATCATATTCAATAAATCTTTAACAGCTGGAAAAGTTCCGTCAGATTGGAAACTTGCAAATGTCACACCAATTTTCAAAAAGGGGGACAAGTCTCATCCAGGAAACTATCGACCAATTAGCCTGACATCGATTGTTTGTAAGTTAATGGAGACTATCATTCGCGACAATATGGTGAAATTTTTCGAAGAAAATAATATGATAAATGATTCGCAACATGGCTTCCGTAGTAAACGTTCGTGTTTAACTAACTTACTTGATTTTTTTCATTATATTTTTGAGGTGTTCGATGAAAGCAGATCAGTAGATATCATATATCTGGATTTTCAAAAGGCATTTGATAAGGTCCCCCACCAACGATTGCTCAGCAAACTATTGGCGCACGGTATCTCGGGTAACATTCACAATTGGAGTAGTTCTAAACGGTGTTACATCTAACTGGCTCGACGTCAGAAGCGGCGTACCTCAAGGATCAGTGCTTGGCCCCATGCTCTTCTTAATTTATGTTAATGATATCGATGATGAGCTCGCAAAGTATCAAAATTTGCTGATGACACAAAAATTGCTAGTTAAGTAACTGCGACACTCGACGAAGAAGCTTTACAATCAGATCTAGATCGACTTGCACGTTGGGCCAATCAATGGCAAATGAAATTTAACGTTGACAAATGTAAAGTGTTGCACATCGGAAAAAATAACAATCGCGTTCGGTACGTAATGAATGGCCAACAACTTTCAGCAGTAAGTAAAGAAAAGGATCTTGGAATCACTATATCAAGCGATTTAAAGCCCGGTCAGCATTGTTCAGAGGTAGTTAAAACTGAAAACAAATTGGTTGGCTTCATCGGACGAGTCTTTAATAATAAATCGGAAAAAGTAATATTAAAACTGTATAATTCATTGGTTCAACCCCGTCTAGAGTACTGTGTACAGTTTTGGTCTCCCTACTACAGAAAAGACATAGAAAAGTTGGAACGGGTTCAACGAAGAGTAACAAAGATGATTCTTAGGTTGAGAAATTTATCATATGAACAAAGGCTTAAAGAAGTACATTTATTCAGTCTATCAAAACGAAGAATGCGAGGCGATCTCATAGAAGTGTTTAAAATGTTTTAAGGATTCTGTGATATTAATGCGGAAGATTACTTCACAATTGATCGATCAAATAGAACAAGAAGAAATCACAATTTGAAGATAAGTGGTAAAAGATTCTCGTCGCACGAAGCTAAACACTTCTTCTTCAATCGAGTTGTTAATGTTTGTAACTCTCTTCCCTGTGATGTCGTTGATAGTACAACAGTTACGGCCTTCAAGAACAGATTAGACAAGTATTTTGAATCCAACCAGCAACTAAGATATTACTCAATGTCGTAATAACGTTAAGTTCTTTCGAATACTGGTGTCTTTGTCCGCTTTTTTCGCCCGGTTAGTGATAGCAGTAATGGTAGTTCTTTCCTTTTCCCTACATAATTTCCATGCAGTTTTTCCATGCTGCATGGTTCTTTTTCCTTTCCTGCCAGCTTTGGCTGGAGGGATGGGGGGGAGGAGCCTTCGCCTTTGCTGTCCTTCATCTTCCACCTTTGATTAGATAGTTAGTGTAGCTTGTCACAAACAGCCTCGTAAGGACCAGCAGGTCTGCTGTTGTTTGTTATTCCTTTGTGTTTATTTGTGTTCCTTTGTGAGCCTGTGATGGGTAAGAATCCATCAACCCAGGACACAGGGACAGTGTGGTTTCCGGGTTACCACAGTTTACCTTCCACAGTAGTCCCCAGAAACCATTTATCCAGCAGCCCGAATGGGCTGCATGCCAACATCATGGGGCGGGATTCGAACTAGCGGATTCGTAGTTAGGTACACTAACAACTGCACAAAAAAAACTGACTGACTAATGGCGAATAGGTGACAAAAACTGACTGACTGGTGGCGAATAAGTGACAAGACACTGACTGACTGATAATAAGTCTCATTACTTGTATTTGGAACATACGAATTTTCTTAATAAAGACATATGATACATGTTTGGGGTTTTGGTTAGTTTAGAGTGGCTTGAATTACTTGATAGGCAACAACTTTTAGCAAATCTCAACAAGGAGGGAGAAGAATATCAAGACAGACATAAAAGAAAAGAATCAAACAGAAAGGAAGACGCAGATAATACCAAGAAGCGTGAAATACAAACATAAGTCTCACGCAACGCTCGCGCGAAATCAAGACCGGAACTGATAAGTGATAAAGATAGAGAAAAAAAAAAACCTCAGAAACGTCACATGTTCAGAATGATATAATGGCAATACATATATGTCAGTAGCATGGTGATGATGCTAAAGATGAAGAAAGACAAGGATACACAAGAATATAAGGAGACTACAAGAGGCCAGACATCCTACAGGTGGCAGCTTCTGAATATTGGTTGGTGGCTCCCTTCCCGTCCAAAAATACATCTAGCGTCCATTTACATAAAGCATTCACTTCCGTTTGCCTCAACCACACACTTGCTCAGTTTGTTTCACTCATCCACTACCCTGTTCATGAACCAGTTTTTGCCTATTTCCTTCCTAAACTTGAATTTATCCAACTTCTACTCGTTACTACAAGTATTCACGTCATATTTTAATATAAGTGCTAAATTTAAATCTCTATTCATAAATCCCTAAAGACATTTACCACAATTAAATCTCCACGCACTCTACGTCTTTCCAAACAGGTAAGTTAAGTCGTTAAGTCGATTAAGTCTTTCTTTGTGCGGCAAGTTCCTGAGTTCACCGATCATTTTAGTCATTCTTCTCTGTATTGCTTCCAGGGAATCAGTTTCCTTCTTGCAATAAGAGAACCAAAATTGAACATAATCCAGGTGACCTAACCATTCCAAATACAATATAAGGATAATTGATGATGACGATGATGATGATAATAATATCAATTGTAATGATGGAGATGGTGATAGTTAGGAGGAAAAAAGTTGAAGATATAAATAATAATAATAATAATAATAATAATAATAATAATAATAATATTATTATTATTATTATTATTATTATTATTATTATTATTATTATTATTATTACTTTTATTTTGATTGATTGAAAAGTATGCAAGGTAAATTTACGAAAGAGAGAGAGAGAGAGAGAGAGAGAGAGAGAGAGAGAGAGAGAGAGAGAGAGAGAGAGAGAGAGAGAGAGGAGAGAGAGAGAGAAAAGAGAGAGAGAGGAAGTGATAAGGAGAGAGAGAGATAGAAGAGAGAAAGAGAGGAGAGTGGAGAAGACTAGGGGAAAGTGAGATGTCTGGAGAGAAAACTACCTTGCACGAGTGAGTAGAGAGAGAGAGAGAGAGAGAGAGAGAGAGAGAGAGAGAGAGAGAGAGAATTATTACATGTGGGTGTGTGAGCCACGAAATGTTTGAGGGTGTGGGCATTAGTCTTCTATCTCAGGAGATGATTCCCTTAACCATGCACGTATTGCCAAACTGTGCCAGAACAACCTTTCTATAGATTCTGTGTACGGTTTCAAGAGGCGATAAATCCAGATAAAATAGAAATTAATTCAGTCCCACAGAATTTACCTACAACTCATACACACTTTCTCTCCCATGACCGCCGCCACCATCACTAACACCATTACAAGGGTAATAACGTCATCAGCAACAACAACAACTACAACACCATCAGGCCTTCAATATGGGGCTCAGAGGACTTCACCTCTTCCTCTCGCTGCTGTCTGTTGCTGTTGCTTTAGGTGAGTGCTACTTCTACTACTACTACTACTACTACTAATACTACTACTACTACTACTAATAATAATAATAATAATAATAATAATAATAATAATAATAATAATAAAAACTAGACGCATAACACTCGGGGAGTGCACACCTCCGCCAAAGATCGTCCTGAAAATTGATATGGGCATCAACTGTGATCCTATGCATCATATGGAAGCATTTGTTTCGAAATTTGATGAAATTAATTTTTTTTGGAAAGTTTGACCTTGGGCGAACTTTTCGAGGTCAAGGTCAAAGGTCAAGTTCAAGGCCATGCAAGGTGCGTCTTTCCATGAACTAAAATATGAACCAAGTCTGAAGTTTCTACGATGAAGAGAACCGAAGTTATGGCCAAAAATGTGATTCAGATGTTTTGTGTGACCTTGACCTTGACCTTTGACATAAGAAATTTAATGGGTTCTATACTGGATGGACACGAAGCTTTCCTGAAAAATTGGTTGAGATATCCGCAAAATTGTGCACAGGAGACTGTTAACGAACAAACAAACAAATAAACATACTGATCAGACCGAAAATATAACCTCCTCCAACTTCGTTGGCGGAGGTAAATAATAATGTGATTATAATAATGCTACAACTACTGCTACTACTACTACTACTACTACTACTACTACTACTACTACTACTAGTAGTGCTACTACCACTACTACTACTACTACTACTACTACTACTACTACTACTACTACTACTATTGGTGCTAATACTATTACTATTACCACTACTACAGCAACAACCACTACAAGCATAAGCATTTACACTTTTTTTTTCTTTGCAGGGTACTACTACCCCGGAGTAAGTAACCATTACGGGAGTGAGGGGGAGTGAGGGGAAGGGTGGCAGGTGGAAGAAAGGTGTGGAAGGGAGGTAAGGGGTGTGGATGTAGGAGGGAGGGAGGGAGGGAGGAGGGTTGAATAGATGTGAAGCATGGGTAGAAATGGGTTGTGATGGGCAGTGAAGGGTTGTGATGGGTAGGAATGGGTAGTAATAGTATTATAAGGGCTCAGGAAAGGGGTGCGCTGGGGGGAGACATACTGAGAGACACCTGGCGGGACACTAACCCCCCCCCCCCTGTGTCCCCAGCAAATCGTGTGTCCGCCAGGACCGCCAGGGCCGCCAGGACCCCGAGGTTACACCGGCCCGAAGGGGGATAAGGGAGATTGTGGCCCCTCGGGAAGGGACGGTCCCACAGGCCCAAAAGGAGATCCAGGACCCAAAGGAGACTGCGTGCAAGGACGCCCAGGACTGCGAGGACCAACGGGAGCGCCGGGCCTCAGAGGACTCAAGGGGCTGCCCGGTGATAGAGGCGACCCAGGACCCCCGGGCAGGAATTGTGCACTAGCGGAGAAAGGCGATAAAGGCGATAAAGGTGATAAAGGAGATAAGGGAGACAAAGGGGACAAGGGTGACCCTGGACCTTAGGTGTGTGTGTGTGTGTGTGTACCAATAAAACCGTGATTATATCAGATCTTACTAATTCACCCTTTTTCTTTCCCTCTTGGGTCTCATTTCAGGGAGCGTAAGCAATAGAAGCCCTGATGTCATCCTCAAACTTTACTTAGCACTAGTTAGAACTCATTTCGATTATGCGGTCCAGTTTTGGTTACCCTACTATAGAATGGATATCAAGATGTTAGAATCTGTACAGAGGAAGATGACAAAATGATTCATCAAGAGGTGAGAAACTTGCCGTATGAGGATAGTATTTAAATCTCCATTCTCTACAAAAGGCAAAGGTTACAAAGAGACTTGATTAAAGTTTATAAATGGATGAAGGGCTTTAATAATGGGTTGTTAATAGGGTTTTGGTTGTATAAGAACTGGGAGGGACACTTAGCAATGAGTTTAAGTTAGATTCAACAGAGAATTAGGCAAGAAGTGGCTTACCAGTAGAGTCGTGAATGAGTGGAACAGGCTTGGCAGTCATGTTGTGAGTGCCAATACCAAAGAAATATTCAAGAACAGATTGGATAAGTTCACGGACAGTTAGGTAAGGTGGAGTTAGGTTTACAGGAACTGTCTTGTATAGGCCAACCGGTCTCTCGCAGACTCCTTACGTTCGTTTGTTATTACGTGCCCTCACCCCCCTCACATCACCCCACTCATCTCTTCACCCATTATCCCTCTCTCCTCTCCACTCTTCCATCCTTCCCTTCACTACCATCACCCCATCTTCTTATCTACTCCCCACTAAATCATCCCTTTCCTCCCCTCTTACGACATCACTTTCCTTACCCTATCCATTCTACCATCGCCCATCCTTACTCCTCCAGGTTCAACTAGGACATAAGCAAGAATTGGTTCACAAAAAGGGTGGCGGATGAGTGGAACAGGCTCGCCAGACATTCTGAGAGTGCCAATACGATATATACATTCAAGATGAGGTTAGATAAATTCATGGATGGCAATGTTAGGTAGGGTTAGATTTACTCTCTTTAAGACACCATATGTTCTTTCGTTCTAATGTTCCTCCTCCTCTTCCTCCTTCTCCTCCTGGAGCCTGTTAAAAAATAAGTCTCGTAAAATAGTAGTTGGACTAATCTATAGACCGCCAGGGCAGACTCTTGATATCGACCACGCATTAATGAATTAATATTAGAAACAAGTAGCAGTTGCGAGGCAGTAATTGTGGGAGACTTGAACTTGCCAGTGAAAAGATGGGGCGAACCGTTGAACTGTCATACAGGGCTCGACCTGTACACAAATTTATTAGAAAGCGACTTACATCAACACGTCCAAAAAACAACTTGGGAAAGTAATATACTTATCTTTTCAACTACAGCTGATCTAGTTAACGAAGTAAATGTTGGTCCAGTTTTTAGTTCTAGCGATCACCGAATAATCACATTCAGCATCAAGATGAAAGAAAGTAAAGTAACCCCTAGTAAAGACAAGGTGCCAGACTATCAGAGAGTGAATTTCGTAAGACTCCGATCAATTCTAAATAATTCTGACTGGACTGTAATTTCTATGGAAACATATATTGATAAATCGTGGGAGGCCTTCATCACAATACTGAACAATGCCATAAGCATATGCGTACCCTATCGTAACAGACGTTCAACTTTTAAGAAGAAACCCAAATGGTGGTGAATAGTACAACATTTACGGCCTTCAAGAATAGATTAGACAAGTATCTTGAATCCAACCAGCAACTAAGATATTATTCATTGTCGTAATAACGATAAGTTCTTTCGAATACTGGTGTCCTTGTCCGTTTTTATCGCCCGGTTAGTGGTAACAGTAATGGTAGTTCTTTCCTCTTTCCTACATAATTTCCATGCAGTTTTTCCATGCTGCATGGTTCTTTTTCCTTTCCTGCCAGCTTTGGCTGGAGGGATAGGGGGGTGGGGAGGAGCCTTCGCCTTTGCTATCCTTCATCTTCCACCTTTGATTAAATAGTTAGTGTAGCTTATCACAAACAGCCTCGTAAGGACCATTAAGTCTGCTGTTGTTTGTTTTTCCTTTGTGTTTCTCCTCCTCCTCCTCCTCTTCTTCTCTTTTATTTGTAGAACTCACAATCAGAACCAAGAATCAACCATTGGCGGTCGATACGGCCCTTAACACCACGAAAGATCCTTTAAAAAACCTTTGACCTTACTTGCCTCAAATCAATATTTTCAATATATTCCTGAAAATGAAACGCCCTCTAGCATCACAATAAGGAAACACAGGTTATTTTATTCATCCTTTTATTCCTCATTATCATTATTTTTATTAGTATTGTTGTTCTTGTTATTTTTTTTACCGCTTCTGACGGCACACTTCAAAGAGCTAAGGTCCTTCCCGACGCCATCACCTGTAGAGTAAAAGGCGGAGGAGGAGGAGGAGGAGAAGAAGGAGGAGGTAGAGGAAGTTGCTTATTTTCTTTTAAAAACCCTTGTGCACTGAACTCCTGAAGGCTTGTGGGTAAGTTTCTGAGAGAGAGAGAGAGAGAGAGAGAGAGAGAGAGAGAGAGAGAGAGAGAGAGAGAGAGAGAGAGAGAGAAAAAAAATACATGATCAATAGAGCGTTCGTTAGCATGTAAACATAACACACTCGCCTCTCTCTCTCTCTCTCTCTCTCTCACCATGAGTATTTCGTCGCCTGTAAACTGTCTCACAATATCCACGTTTTCTTCAGCGCCTTTCAAGTTGCTCTGTATTAGTTTTTCTCCTTCCAGGGTGAAGATGGCCTGAGAGAGAGAGAGAGAGAGAGAGAGAGAGAGAGAGAGAGAGAGAGAGAGAGAGAGAGAGAGAGAGAGAGAGAGAGAGAGAGAGAGAGAGATTTAATTAGTATACAAGACTAACATTTTTCTTGATTCTTATTTATCATAACACTTGGTCTGATTCTATCTGACCCACCTGCCTATAAAAAAAATATTATAGTATCTACCTATATTTCTGGACTCCCATCAAATGTCACCTTCATGTCAGCAGTTAACCTGACCTAATTTCTTACCTAAGAACTATTTGTATCTTTTCATCACATTTTATCACCATCATCATCATCGTCATCCCACAAAATTACATCCACACACCCACACCACCACCATCACACTCACACACAAACATCATCTTCACCACAATCACGATCATCATTACACACACACCAAGCCACTTGCATCATCATGAAACATCACCATCACCATCGGCAAACATACCACCACTACATATTGCATCTTCACCACTACTATCAACACACACACACACACACACACACACACACACACACACACACACAGACACACATACACACGTCACATCACCACCACCTCATCACAATTCTCACCTTAGTCTCACCACCTTGACTGGAGGTTAGCGTCACCTCCTGCCCCAAGGTGAAACTCCAGGTAAGGGTTGAGGCAGGTGTGTGGGTGACCAACCTCCACCTGTTCCCCTCCACCTTCACCTCCACTGTGGGCTTCATGGAGAGAGCCAGCTTTCTCTTCAGGTAACCTACGTCTTAGTAAGAAAACGTGAGAATAGGTAAGATCATTAATATCCAAGTGAACAAAGATAAGGTTCAGAGAAATTAAGTTAAAAAGGTTAAGATAGTTATGAGAAGTGAGGTAAGCTATAAGGTGAGGCTAGGTGATGAGGTAAGATAAGCTAAAGCGAAGAAGGCGAAGAAAGATAAGGTTCGGTAATATAATCAATATTTATGTAAACAAAGGTGAGTTCATATAAGGTAATCAACGTATAGGTAAGGTACGGTGAGGTTAGGTAACGTTATCAATATCTAGGTGGGTGAACAAAGGTGAAGTTAGGTAAGGCAATCAACTTCTAGGTGAGGAAAGGTAAGGTTCGGTTATGTAATCAATATATAGGTGAACAAAGGTAAGGTTAGATTAGGCAAAATTAGTTGCGTTATTGAAGGAAAGTAATAATGTAAGGTATGCCAAGGAATAGTAAAATTTGGGAGCTATATTTAAGTAGGAAGACAAGTGAGTAAAAGGTTAGGTAAGGGAATACAGTAAGGGATATTAGTAAGGACTTAGAAAATTATTGATATTTTTATTATTATTATTAATATTATTAGTATTAGTATTAATATCATTATTATAATTATTATTATTACTATTCTCAACTTTTTACTATTATTACTACTATAATTTTCACTACTATTACTATTCTTCTTCTTCTACTACTACTAGTAGGCTACTAACAACAAAAACAACAACAGAAACAACCACAATAATAATAATAATGATAATAATGATGATGATGATAATAATAATAATAATAATAATAATAATAATAATAATAATAATAATAATTAATAATAATAAAACAATAATAATAATAATAATAATAATAATAATAATAATAATAATAATAATAATAATAATAATAATAATAATAATAATAATAATAATAATAATAATAATAATAATAATAATAATAATAATATGAACAATAATTACAATAAGAAAACTCACTCATCTTGGCCAGAAACTCTTCCATATTATCGCTCCTCTCCAGTTTGTATGCCCCGTTGAACTGTACCATCGTGGAATGACCTGTGACCTTTGACCTTCGTGGTTGACCCAATATTATGACCCTGGAGAAGGGGATTGAAGGTCACACTTATTGGCACCGATGAAATGGAGCTTTATCTATTAATTTCATTTTCAACAGTGAATCCTACAGTTAAAAGTCTATTAGGAAAAGCCTTCGGGCAGAGTAGAGTCAAAGGCCATTCGTCTCACTAGCTCCCCTCCTCTTACCTCTTTAATTTCACTTCATCAGCTCTCCTCCTATTATTGTATCTTCTAACTCTTAGATTCCACTTCATCAGCTCTCCTTCTCAGACTGACCGTCTTCTACCTCTTAACTTACATATCATCAACTCTTCTCCTCTTACTGGCTGTCTTCTACCTCTTTAATTCCACCTCTTCAGCTTTCCTCATGCTACCTGTCTTCTACCTCGTAAATTCCACTGCGATTTTGATTCCCCATTCTCTATGCCATAAATATTTTTATGCTAACTCCTCTATTAAATTAGCTAACTACATGCCACCCCTCCCCCTCCACGGCCTCCCCGCAAATGACATAAACAAAAACAATAAATTACCTTTCTGTTAATCTGAGTACATAACATGAAAATAGAGAACCAATACAGAAAAGAAATATATTACCTTTCTATTCGTATTATTGCACAACCTGTACAGTAGAAAAGAAGCAAACAACAAATGAAGAATACAGAACAAACACAGAAAACTTAAGTATATTTGTTTACCTCATTAGATAACATGAACAGCAAAAATATACAACTTAATAAACACATTCTTACCTGTTTCCTTGTATACTTGGTGATGGTGGTGATGTTACCTGTAGAGGAGGTGACTGTGGAGTGGTTCAGCGGTGTTTGGCTTGGCTGCGTCTTGTTGGTAAGGCAAAGTCATGGTGATGATGATAATAAAGTTTGCCTTCACACTAGAGTGGCGGTGGTGGTGGTGATGATGGTGAGGGTGATGTTGTTAGTGGTGTAGGTGGTAATTGGAGTGATAAAAGTGGTGGTGGTGGTGGTGGTGGTGGTGGTGGTGATAGTAATTGGGGTGGGGGTGGGGGTGGTGGTGCTGGTGCTGGTGGGCTACAGATTACGTAATAAGCCGGAAGTGACTAATGGAAGTATGTACACTCTCTCTCTCTCTCTCTCTCTCTCTCTCTCTCTCTCTCTCTCTCTCAGGAAAAAGGATTGATTGATTATTGGGGCGTTTGTCTTGGTGCCGCATCTGCAAGGTCATGTGGCGTTCAGGTAAAAGGAAATATCAGTGAAACACAAATATTTAAACACAATTTATTACAGTCACGAGACACACACACACACACACACACACACACACACACACACTGGCAACTTATTAATACCTTGTTTTTCGTATAACCTAAATAGTTTGGCAACATGACTCACGCTGCTTCCATTACGCAACAAAAACGTCACTCGTCTTCCTTCTACTAAGAAACACAAAGAGAGGGCATGCAACACACCCTACCTCGCTCTCCCTCTCTCTCTCTCTACCCTTACTTCAACACAGTACACACCTTTAATCAATCAAGCAACACACCTGTATACCTTTACACACCTTGGCAACTGAGAAATACCTGGACGGAAATAAAAGTTCAAACATCTCTCTCTCTCTCTCTCTCTCTCTCTCTCTCTCTCTCTCTCTCTCTCTCTCTCTCTCTCTCTCGCCTCATAACCTTTCCATTGTTATTTTCTTTGTTTTAATGACAAACAAATCTCGAGAAACATTTACTCAATACCAACACGTGGTTTTTTTATATTATTGTAAAAATGTTCACAAGTATTATCTCATTTTCTTTTTCATTCTCTATGTGTTTGCTTACTTTGATCTATATATTTGTTTATTTATTCATTTTTTTACGTTTATATATTTATTTATCAATTTATTTATTTGTTATTTTTTTGACAAATCCTTTTAGTAGAAGATTTCAAAGTATACATCAGTACTTTTTATTTTCCTCTTTTCCTCGTATGGCAAGACAAAACAAAAAATACAGTATGAGTATTCAGCCGTATAAAGTATAAAAATATAAAACACACACACACACACACACACACACACACACACACACACACACACACACACACACACACACACTGAGTCGTTTGGTAACATCGTCTCTGTTTGGTAACTAATCATCATCATCGTCATTTTTAAATCATTACCTTTCAATAATTTTATAACTAATTCACAATGCAAAATATATTACAAGTTATCATCTTTTGGACGTGGTGGTGGCAGTAGTAGTAGTAGTAGTAGTAGTAGTAGTAGTAGTAATGAAATATGTGGTCACAACGGAATCAAAACAGGTAGGTAAAAAGAAAACAAGAACAGCAACAAACCAAACACAGGTAAACCCCTTGTATGGTGGTGATGACAAAGAAGTGAAGAACAGTAACAGAGGAGATGAAGAGAAGTGAGGAGGCTAAACCATGCTACTACACTCCGTTCAAACTAACTTGGCGATTTATGCCCCTCCCCTTTATGTATTTAGGCCAGTCCTCGAGCAAGCCACAGCCCCTTCCAACATACTCTATTTCCTGTTCACATCAGCTTGGTAAATAGACCCCTCCCCTTTCCTTATTAAGTGTACATCATTGGTCAGTCCTCAAGGAAGCCACGACCCATTTCCAACTCAAGCTGCATGTGATTGGTGGATGCTGAGAAAGGGGAAATCTTGATTATCGCGTACCGGATTACTGAAGAGTCTTCCACCACCACTACCACCCCTTTTCCCTCCCATTTCATACCCTTACACCTTACAGTTAATTAGAATGCCCATCACACATGTCTTCACGTTTTCACCCTTTAATCTTAATGCCCATATAACTCCAATCAACTGATTATTTTTTTCTCAATTTCCAGTCTCACCTGGGATTTTTTTACATCTCTCTCTCTCTCTCTCTCTCTCTCTCTCTCTCTCTCTCTCTCTCTCTCTCTCTCTTTATCATTTATTTACCACTTTTGCCGCATAATACACAAAAGAACGACAGGTACACACACACACACACACACACACACACACACACACACTTAAGAAACCACTTATTAATCATCGCACTCAGACTCAGACGTATCCGGTGACTGCGTCGTGGTCGTCGTTGTCGTTGTCGTAGTAGTAGTAGCAGCAGTAGCAGCATCCACACCATCACCATCACTACTTCTAACACTAACCCCAGGATCCCCCTCCACTAAGGACTTCCCGGAGTACTGCTTGGCCGTCTCTTTCTTCGTATCCTTGACGAGCGAGCGGCCGAACCAAGAGGGTCTCCTACGCGAGGTGTTGAACTGGCGTATAAGGTCCCGTTGGGTTTGCGGTTCTGGTCTTGGTATTCTCGGTCTTGGTCTGACTGGGAGCAGGCTGGCTATACTTGTCTGCCTGATGGATGGGGAGGAGTTGGGAAGGGAAGGGATGGGATGGGATGGATGGAAAAGGAAGGGAAAGGAAAGGAAGGGAAGGGAAGGGAAGGAAAGGGAAGGAAAGGGAAGGAATGGGATGGGATGGGATGGGATGGGATGGGATGGGAAGGGATGGGATGGGATGGATGGAAAAGGAAAGGAAAGCGAAGGGATGGGAAAGGAAAGGGAGGGATGGGAAAGAGTGGGAAAGGATACAAAAGAAAAGTGATTTCATGGGTGGGTAAGGGAAGGGAAGGGAAGGGAATGAGATTGAATGGAATATCAAAGGAAGGAATGGGATGGGGATGAGATGGGATTGGATGAAAGGAAAGGGAATGGAAGGAAGAAAAGGAAAGGGAAGAGGTGGAAAGAGATGAGAAAAGAAGGGGATGGAAGGAGAAAGGAAGGGAAGGGATGAGAAAATAGGGAGACAATAAGAATAAATATCCCACTCTCAAGACCACAGATAAAATTCAAACAATGAAGAAATGAAGATATTTATAAAGCACACAACAGATAAGCTAAAAAAATATAAAATAACAACAGATCAACAAAGCACACAGAGGTGAGATAAAGTCAAACTACACACTCAAAACTTCACTAATCCGAATCACACTGAGAAATTCCTCCCCCCTCCCCAACCTCAGCTCCACCTTTACCTGGCCGGCGTGCTCACCTGTGGGGCCTGGTGGAGGTGCGCGGGTAGTAGGTGCGGGGTACGAACACTGGACGGCACGAACCCACCGGATCCTCATTGAAACCCTGCCGACATCCTGCCACGCGGATGATGGACGGGTCTGGAAACGCACAAATAGACTGATACCGGTAAACAGGTATACATATAGATAAACAGGTAGATTGATATTGGACTGGTCTGGAAACACACAAACTCACACTCAGGTAAATAGGTAGGCTACATATAGATGAACAGGTAGACAGATAATGGAGGGTCTATAAACACACAGGTACACACACAGGTAAATAGGTAGATAGATAGATGGATAAAGAATAGATACAAACAAAGAAATAACTGGTCAGGTAAACACAGAGGTAAATAGGTAGATAGATAAGTAAAGGATAGACAGATAAACAATAAACATACAAGGAATTAACTATTAAATATTTCATAACGTGATATACGGGTGCAGAAACACACACAGGTACACACAAACAGGTAGAAGGGTAGGTAGAAAACAGGGAAATAGATAAAGAATAGATGCATGCAAGGAAAAAAAAATTGGTGAATATTCCGTAACGTTAGGACCAAAATTATGCATGCACACCAACACACACACGCACACACACACACATAAACACACACACACACACACACACACACACACACACACACACACACACACACACACACACACACAAAAACACACACACACACACACACACACACACACACACACACACACACACACACACACACAAATGGTACAAAGTGCAACCTGAATATGAAAACAGGTTAATCCAGAGGAATAGATGGAAATATACAGGTGTGTGTGTGTATGGGTGAGGGTGTGTGTGTGTGTGTGTGTGTGTGTGTGTGTGTGTGTGTGTGTGTGTGTGTGTGTGAATGTCTGTTTGCCTAGCTGCCTGTTTTTTCTCTCTTTTTGCGTATTTGAATGTCTGTCTGTCTTTTTTTCTTTATTTTTCTGCTAGTGTCTAAATATCTGCATACCTGACCTGTTTTTTTCCTTTTTTTTTTTTTTTTTTTTGGTTAAGTATGGATGTCTGTGCCTGTTTTTTTTTTTTTTGTGTGTGTGTGTGTGTGTCACCTCACCTCTCGTGGACACAGGTGCATCCATCTCGGCCATGATAACAGGCAGGTAATAGTTGACCAGGTCCTCCGCCGTGCTGCCTCGCCCTCCCGCCACAACCACTGCCGAGGACAATAAC
Organism: Eriocheir sinensis; assembly: GCF_024679095.1. NCBI lineage: Eukaryota > Metazoa > Arthropoda > Malacostraca > Decapoda > Varunidae > Eriocheir > Eriocheir sinensis. Next base: position 5,497,241 of record NC_066568.1, read on the forward strand.
AACACACGGAACAGTAATATCATGAAGACCACAAAAATAAATGAATCCTAGGGCAATACTCTCAAACATTTCGGGGTTTACACATATATATATTTGGTAACGTTATCGTAAAGGTTGTGTTAGTATTTCCTAGTGATAGCTTGACAAGGCTTCTGCATCATGAATTTTGAAAACACTCATGAGAACCAGACTCAACATTTTAGGACTCACACACCTACATTTGGTAAGGCTTCCGTGGAGGTATTGTGTTAGTATTTCCATGAGTAGTTTTATGACCATAGTGATAGGTTACCTTTTGATTAAGTCATGAAAACCAGCCTCATCTCCTATGTGGACTTTTGAAATATTTATGAGCCAAAATGGTTGAAAATGCGGGCCTTATTATATCAACTACCATTCACTTCCTGCCTGGCCTCCCGAATTGCCTATCAACTTCTCAAGACACAACCGTTCCTACCTGTTCAAGTCTATAAAAAA
>NC_066568.1:5505217-5515217 GCF_024679095.1 Eriocheir sinensis
AACACAAAGGAAGAACAAACAACAGCAGACATGCTGGTCCTTACGAGGCTATTTGTGACAAGCTACACTAACTATCTAATCAAAGGTGGAAGATGAAGGACAGCAAAGGCGAAGGCTCCATCGCCTTTGCTGAGGAGGAGGAGGAGGAGGAGGAGGCATTCATACGTGACCGTCCCAGCCTTGAGATGTTGAAGGCAAACAGTACACAGAACAAGACGGTTTCATTTCCCTACCTGAAGAATAGCAACAATGACAATAGTAGTAGTAGTAGTAGTAGTAGTAGTAGTTGTTGTTGTTGTATAGTAGTTGTTGTTGTAGTAGTAGAAGTGGTAGTAAATAATAGATAATAATAATAATAATAATAATAATATGAATACGAATGAGAAGATAAATAAACAATATTAGCAAGAGGAAAGGAAGATGATGCAGACGAAGAACAAGAATGTGAACAAGAAGAAAAAGAAGAATCGAGACAAATATATCCAATAGGCGTACATAACATCACCATAGCCGATCCAGGATTCAGGACATTTCCTAAGTAAAAGAAGGTAATGTTATAATTGTATTTCCTAAAGAATCCTTATAACCAAAAACTAACTAAAATTATGAGTATTCTTTTTCTTGAACACAACATTGAATAAACAACAGAACAATAATATGAAAATACGTGTAGCCACCGTTGCCAAATTGTCGTACTTAGAGCATAATATTTACCTGTTGCTGACGCCTAACTATTGCCAAGAAACATCAGAATCTAACCCTTTTAACGATAACTATAAATTGGTTTCCTTATTGGAGCCCAGAAGACAGTTTGGGGGTAGAAAGTCGGGAAATTTAATCGGCTGAGTACGACAATCTGGCAACGTTGAGGCTGTAGCTCCGTGGTCAGAGGCAGCGCGCACCCTATTTTGCGGGTGTCAGATACCTAAACTAGCATATTTTTACCGCGCAGAGCAGGTGATGTCACTTATTGTAACTTCGTGAGCTTTCATATTTATCTATTTGTGTATATTTCATGGAGGCAAAACTTACATTACCCGTTTCATTTTTACTAGTGACCCGAATTGATGCCTGTTAGTCACAATAGAATTTCACTCAAACAAGTGAATCAGACACCACAGAAATATTACCAGTGTGTGTATGAATGAATACAAAGATAAGTATATACTTTGATTTAACTCTAGGATGTCTCGTGGATCATTAATAAATAAAAACAAAATATCTGTATATGCTACTCTTTAGTCCACTACCGGCTATGGCTGCCAAAAAAGTCCCTCCGCAAAGTTTGTACATCCCCATTTGGTGATTGTTAGGTACGCCTTTTAATAGGAAAATAATACAAATGAGAAGATTAATAAGAAACTAAAGAAGAAAAAGGATATGATGATGACAAAGACTAAGAACAAAAATATTAACGATTTGAACAATAGGAAAACTTGAAGCAAATGCATCCAAGAAACATTAAAAAAAACCAGACAAATGATAAAAAGGAAAAGGGAAGTGCAAAGGACGTTGATATATAACGACAACGAAGAACTAAAGGAAGACAACAGAAAAACATAGACACTTACAGGAAAAAAAATTTAAAAAGTAGACACAAGAAACAGATGTAAAAGAAAAAGAAAAAGATGTAAAGAAATATAAAAAAAAGGACGAAAGAGAAATGCACTTCATGGTAGATAATGTGAAAATCTCTCTCTCTCTCTCTCTCTCTCTCTCTCTCTCTCTCTCTCTCTCTCTCTCTCTCTCTCTCTCTCTTGGAGTGGCTATATTTCTTTTTAGATCGAGAGAGAGAGAGAGAGAGAGAGAGAGAGAGAGAGAGAGAGAGAGAGAGAGAGAGAGAGAGAGAGAGAGAGAGAGAAATTACTTTCTTGCATGTCTTAACATTAATATTTTCGTTGGCGTTCATTATATTTAGTTAGGTTAGGTATAAGATCTAGAGAGAAAGCTATGTAGGCCACAAAGTGTGATGGAGTAAAAAATCCTGGGTATAACATGGGGACAGGAAACGAGTATCATGGATCAGGGAACAGACAAGGGCTGAAGATATTTTAGTGACGATTAAGAATAATAAATGGATTTGGGTAGGTATTTACCATATGTAAAACCATTAACAGGACAATCAATGTAACAGAGTGGCAACCCAGGAAATGTAGCAGTCAGGGCAGACAAAGAACCAGGTGGAGAGATGATATTAGACCATTTGTAGGAGCAGTATAAGGTGCATTAACACGAGATAAAGGTGGAAAATATCGGAAAAAGTCTTTGTCTTGAGGTGAACTTGCAACGACTGAGTACGAGGCGAGGGAAAGGATAAGTTAGGTTAAGTCAGGTCAAGTTAGGTTAAAATCGGTCTTGTTATTAGATTTAGTTTGGCTGGGGTTGGATAAATCAGATTATGTTTAGATAGGTCAGACTGGATTTGAGTTAGGTTACGTTGGTTAGATTTGGTTTGATTAGGACAGACAGGATTTACTTTCATTGTCAAGTTGGAATGAGTTACGTTAGGTCAAGTTGAACGAGGTTTACTTTCGCCTGCTTAGAATGGGGTAGGTTGTGTTAGGTCAGGTAGGTTAGGATACGTTAGATTAGGTTTGGCTTAATTATCTCTGGTTATATTAGGTTTAGGTTAGCTTGTGTTAGGTTGGATTATGTTTGGTTTAATTATGAAAAGTTAGGTTTAGTTCGCTACACCTTACACTCTCCTTAACCTTTCTCTTCGCAAAGTCCAATCAGCCTTAGGGATGGGTTTTACTCCATTTTTATTAGAATTTAAGTAACAGGATATATTTTATTGGGTTTCGGTTAGATTGTGTTAGGTCGTGTCATTGGGACAAGTTCATTTTAGTTTCCTTACACTTTGCATTCTCCTTAGTCTTCCTCTTCGGCAAGTCCAGTCAGTCTTAAGGATGGTTCTTACTCCATTTTTTTTTTTTGTTATTACTTAAACAACAGGTTATACTAATAAGAGTCTTGCCACGGAATGCCTCTGACTTCCCCACAGACAAGTTTACTGCTCTCTCTCTCTCTCTCTCTCTCTCTCTCTCTCTCTCTCTCTCTCTCTCTCTCTATATATATATATATATATAAAAATATTTATATATATATATATATATCATTGTTCCATTAAGAGAGAGAGAGAGAGAGAGAGAGAGAGAGAGAGAGAGAGAGAGAGAGAGAGAGAGAGAGAGAGAGAGAGAGAGAGAGAGAGAGAGAGAGAGAGAGAGAGAGAGAGAGAGAGAACAACCCGCCCATACACACACCCATAGTCAAGGAGATCCAGCTTTACCTGTCTTAATTAAGCTCAGGTGATGATTTAATTAGGACTAGGCAAAGGAGGATGAGGGGGAGGAAGGGTTGGAGGTAGGGAGAAGAAGAGATGGGTGAGGAGAGCGAGGGAGATGAGGAAGAGAGAGAGAGAGAGAGAGAGAGAGAGAGAGAGAGAGAGAGAGAGAGAGAGAGAGAGAGAGAGAGAGAGAGAGAGAGAGAGAGAGAGAGAGAGAGAGAGAGAGAGAGAGAGAGAGAGAGAGGGGGCGACATTTACTTCCTCATTAAAAAAAACTATAGTGATCCAGTTTCCCCTCAAATCATGCTGTTGGACCCGTTACTTAGTGTGTGTGTGTGTGTGTGTGTGTGTGTGTGTGTGTGTGTGTGTGTGTGTGTGTGTGTGTAAAATTACTCACACAAAGACATTCCTCGCATTTTCTTTCAATTACTCAGCACTCCTCCTCCTCCTCCTCCTCCTACTGCAACTACTACTACTACGAATACTACTTCTTAGGAGCAACAATGACATTAACTTTACATGATATCTCTTAACAACAAGAGCCGGAGGAGAAAAAAAAAAGCAGAAAAACAGGAACGAGAGCATAGCAAGAACGAAGGATAACAGGTGGAAGAATAAAAGGAAGATTACGAGAAGCAGAAAAAAGACGAGAGAAGAAAGGAAACAATGAACAGGAAGTAGAAGAGAAGAAAAAGAAAATAACAAGAACAAAAAGAAAAAGGAGGAAAACAATAAGACCATCAACATCACCATCACTACCACAACAACAACAACAACAACATGCCAGATAAGTGATGAATGACAACGCAGGTGAAGCAATGAGGTGTGCCGAGAAGCCGGAAGTAATCAAAGACAGGTAGGTGGAACAGAACAGGTACACACACACACACACACACACACACACACACACACACACACACACACACACACTTCCTTTCCTCATCTCTCCTTCCCTATTTCATTCCTTCCATCATTCCTCCTTCGATATGAAAAAGTAGTAAAAATTCAGATGAAGAATAATATATTCGGGTTCATCTCATCTATCCATCCACAAGCGTGAATTTTGATAGTTGTGGCACATGTGCATTGCTTGCTCATGATTGGGCGAAAATTAGTGTTTATGTAAACGAAGAACCCTCATGCCTTACATAAATACCGATTTCCTTCGATGGTATACCATACAAGCACACGAACGACAAACTTGCATCAAACAGCAAAGTCAGATCATACGCGAACGAACAATGGACTATTGAATTCTTATAATTTACCTTATTTTAGATATATGAGACATATGGCTTTGTAAGTGCAAATAAAAGCATTTTAATAAACTGTTGCACGTAAACCACATGAGTAATATATTCCAAATAACATAAAATATTGTTGAATTTGAGGCTGGCGGTATTCTTACAAAATTACTTAGCCTAGCTTCATATTCAGCAATATTTCATGCAATTTCGAATATTACCCATGTGATTGACATGAAAGAAAAAAAAATATATATATATATATATATATATATATATATATATATATATATATATATATATATATATATATATATATATATATATATATATATATATATATATATATATATATATATATATATATATATATATATATATATATATATATATATATATGGACGAAGGTATAGATCAAAGCAGGTAGAAGGAGAAGGAGGAGATGGAAAAGACCAGGAGCAGAAGGTGAAAGAGAGGAAAGATAAGAATACGAAAGTTATGGACGAAGGTATGGGCAAAATATCGGAGGAGGAGGAGGAGGAGGAGGAGGAGGAAGCCCACAGTATCAAGTGACCATAACATGTTCCCGTCAAACAAGTATTTCCGGAAGAAAAAAGATCAACAACAAAAAAAAGGAAATTAGGAAAACTCAAGAAGTTTATATAAGTTTTTCAAGGTGATTCGTTATACCTGTCCGAATGTTTGTCCGTTCTGGCTTTCCCTTGTTTATGTTTAGGTTTATACGAGGTCATTACGATAACACTGGTAATGATGATAATGATGGATGAAGAGGAGAAGGAGGAAGAAAAATAAAACGTAGACGAGCAGGACTTGTGTTATAACGTGATTTCTTCTTTAGAGAATTAAATCTATTCGCCGTTTTTCAATTAATCTTATTCGTCTATATTTTTTTTTACCTCCCTTATATATCCTTATGTATGCGAAAACCTGCCTGAGTTGATCTTAGCTTCGCGTGCAACTCGCTTCTGAACGGGGAATCCACAGCAGGTCATTTTTACTCTCGTAGACTTCTTGGGAATTGTTGTGTTCTCTACTTCTTGGAGTTTATATATCAGGGTGAGGAGGACGAGGTGGAAGAAGAAGAAGAAGAAGAAGAAGAAGAAGAAGAAGGTTAATTATGAGGAGAAGGAAGAGGCGAATGAGAAGTACGGCAAGGAAGAGGACAAAGAACAAGAAGAGGAAGAAGAGGAATAAAAGTTAGTGATAATGATAATGAAGATGAAACAGCAATAAACAACAACAACAACAACAATAATAATAATAATAATAATAATAATAATAATAATAATAATAATAATAATAATAATAACAATAATAATAACATAATTAATAGCCAAGCAGTAGTCATGAATAATTTTGGTCCTCATCTTCTGTTCAATTTTCCTGCATTTAACAATTTCCCTTTTTTCCTACCTGCAATTGGCCTTCGCATATCAGAATAACCTTCAACCCTTTCTATTTTTACCCTTAATACGTGCTTATTACACTTTGTTCCACTCCAACCTTTTAGCTATCTACCTTTTCTTATGCTTGTAACCGAAAAAATAATAATGTGGTATCAATATTAAAGTGACTGAAACGAATCAATAATATTCTAACACTGGGGAACAAAGGCGCACACACACACACACACACACACACACACACACTTAACAACTACTATATTTACACACAAGGATATAAGGAGACTACAAGAAGCCAACCAGTCGGTCAGTTAGTCAGCCTACACATGGCTGCTCTAAAGACTTAGATATATGCCAGCCTTCTCCCTCTCCATCTATCTACCTAACCTCCATTTGCTACTTTTTCTATCTTATCTAGAGTAAAATGTAGTGTAAACAGGTAGGTAGGTAGCTAAGTAGACAGAAACTTGGCAGTTGTTTAGTGAGTAAGACAGGTGTGTGAAGACAGACAAACAGTTACTTAATTCGTTCCACACCTCCTCACTTTTCTTTTTTTGGTCTGTATCTGCCAGCTCCCTTACCTCTCTTTCTATCTATTTATCTATCTATCAATCTATCTATCTATCTATCTATCTACCTATCTACTTACTTACCTATCTATATTTGAAGAAGCAGCATATTTTGGGTATTTCCATTCTTTTTATCAGCCCTTTCGCCTTCCTACTCTTATCGAAAAAAAAAGCAATAATCAAAAGGTCTTTATACCATCTAATAAGTAAGTAGCCCTCAAATACATTACATTCTTTCATGTCCTAATAAGGCACCCGTATAGATGAAAGTAGGGCTAACTACTGTAAATATGATATGTTTCACTCAGCCTCACTTCCCTTCCTATCCTGTCTTCACCCCTGCCTCTGTCGTGAAAGAAATTACATAGGGAGTATATCTGGCAGTGTATTATATTGATTAAAAGCCATATATGCAAGTGTTATGTTTATTGTTTCAACTGTAATATCGAGCATGCCTCCTCTATACACTTCTCTATCTGCTTCTACCTGTCTGTCTGCCTACCATTCTGGCTGGCTGTCTACCTGTCTATCTTGTTTCTGCCTCTTCATACATACCTGTATTTCCCTAAACACCTGCACTTCCCCCGTCTACTTACCTATCTTCCTGCCTTTCTAAACTATGCCTAATTCTCTGGTCGAGTACCCAATTACCTGTTTTAACAACCTATAAGTGTATCCACTTACCTAGATGTCTACCAATCCATGTAAAACTTACCAGTCTAACCACCTGTCTATGTCAATTTGCCAAATAACCTGTATGCCAGAAAATCCACTTTACTACCTGTCTACCTGGCTATTTAACTACCTGTCTTCCTGTATACCTACCTAGCTACCTCTCCAAGTACCTATTTACCCGTCTAACTACCTGGCTCTATCCACTTACCTACTTACCTGTCTTCCTGCCCCTCCCATTGGCTACCTGTGTACACCTGACCCGCGCTTAATTAGTTCCTGTCCCAGCTGACCTTCACGAGCTCGCCTGACTTTCCAAGTGTGTTAAGGAGTCTTATGTAACAGGAAAGCATTACTAACTACCTCACCTCACCTGCATGTATTTCGCCTTGATGTATACATGCACACGTGCAGGCCTAATATCTGTATCATTGAGTATAAACTTAAACATACGAAAACACACACACACACACACACACACACACACACACACACACACACACACACACACACACACGACTTCTACTTCCGTTTAATTAAAACATACATACACACATACATACATCCTTACACACAACCATGATTTTCACATCAGTTTCACAGCTGTATATCTTTTCTTAAGTTGTTTATTCATCCATAGACACACACAAACAAATAAAACAACAAAAAAGAAAAACACAAATAATCACCACCATCTCCATCATCACTACCATCACCACCACCATCCCTATCATCACCACTATCACCACCACCATCACCATCATCACTGCCATCACCAACACCATCACCAGAATCACCTCGTCACCTCCACTCTCTCTTCACCTTCCGGTCTTCACAAAAACTATATATTTTTTTTTGCAACTCACTCTTACCTGCCCTGCCTCCCACCTCACCTGGCCACTACCTGGTATTCGTTCCCTCTTTCCAGTAATTAACTCAGGTAACAACACAAAATTACCTGTACACAAAAGAGCGTCACAATTGCCTACCTACCACACCTAGTCACTACCTGCTATTCGCTCCTTGTTTCCAGTAATTAACGCAGGTAACAGCATCATTACCTGTATACAAGGTGACTAACATGATATCGGTCTCTTACCACACTTAGTTACTACCTGGCACTTTCGTTTTAAGTACAAAAGAAAGTTAAGACCCCACCTGGCATGTTATCAATAATTACATAACATTCTCGGCACATCAAATTTTTCGTTACTAATTGACACAAACGTAAGCATTATCACCGTTCTACACGCCTGCCAATAGAGGTGATAATCAAAACTACACCTAGCATGCTATCAACATCCAAAGTTTCATCTCCTACACATCCAATTTCGTTTCTCGTTAACACACACGTAACATTATCACCTAACACCTGTCAATACAAAAGGCAATTAAAATCACACCTGACATGCTATCTATTTTTTAAGCATTCTCAGCATCATATTGTTTCTGGTTAGTAGACATGGATAATGCTCACCTGAAGAATTAATATATACGTGGGGTTACCTGGAGAGAATTAGCACCTCGTTCGTTGTAAAGAACGGGAGAAAGGAAGAAAAGAGATAGAAAGGATGAAATTAAGAAAGAAAACGGTAGATACCACTTCACTTCACTGCAAAAATGGAGAAAAGAAAGAATAAAAAAATATATAAAAAAGAAAAGGAGATGATAGATAGTTAGATGGATAGATAAAGATCGATAAACATATATACAGACATAAAAAGTTCAACAAAGAAAAATATAGAAAATGAAGGAAAGAAAGGAAGACAAAAACAGGAAGAATGCATAAACAAACACATATCATCACCATCATCATCATCATAACACGTCTAAGATCCAAAAACACTACATTACACTGTTTTCACTCAACACAACGCAACATTCCCCTCAACGCACTCAGTATCTTAGTTCAGAACCTTATGCGTAATACAGTTTCATGTAACACTTCCAAACTTCATAAACTTCAAGAAACAAACAAGAAGACACCATCACGTCGGAGAAAAGAAAAACAAACGCTTCCTTACACTTTTAAAAGATCACTTGTAACTCTTATCACTGAATTCGTTTGTTTGTTTGTTTGAGCGTATATCAGTTTTGCTTTCATTTTTTCTCGGTTGGCTTTTCCTTTTTTTAATTTTGTTTCTTCTCACAATATTACCACATCACTTTTGTAAGGCAGGAATGACTTCACTTTTCTATAGCACTAGTCACGACACACACACACACACACACATATACACACACACACACACACACACACACAAAGCACCCATACACTTTCAAAAAACTCGCCGAACACACATACATACACACACAACCTTCACCTACACTCCCTTTCACCTTACACACACACACACACACACACACACACACACACACACACACAAACACACACACACATACACATACACATACACACACACAACACAACACAACACAACTCAACACACAATAACAAAAACACAAACACACTAACACAACACCCCTGCACGCACCTAATCACAGAAGCACCTTGCACACCTGAGCGGAAGTGAGGACTAAGACGACTCACCTTGCACCGTAGGATAATAGTGGAAGGTGAGGCGGGGCAGGTGAGAAGACAGGTAGGAGGAAGTCAAGTAACAGTTAATAGCACCAGAAGTAATAGAAGTAGTGAAGCAATAGAAAACAGAAGTAGTAGTAGTAGTAGGTGTAGAGGGCTAAATAATCAAGGTGAGTTCAAATAGCAGGTAAACTAAGGTAAGAACGGGTGTGTGTCAATCAATCTTCACCTGTTAACAAATGACAGTCTTAGGCCACCTTCAG